>NC_090845.1:64241939-64412794 GCF_028021215.1 Eschrichtius robustus | reverse complement strand
CATGCAGATATTGCAAAACCCTTGCCCCTCTCTCTCTACTGGTAGTATGTGCCTACCAGAGGGATAAATCCCCTGGCCTCTCCTTTCCTTGTTCCTAGATGCTCAACTCTGATCCTCCAGCCCTGTGCCACCCTTAACCCCCTTCTACTGCAGCCATGGATTCTGGGGAAATTGTGGGGTCCAGAACCCTGGCAGGGGCCAAGCTTAGTGAAGGAGAAGAGCCGAAGGCCTCAGGGTGGCTGGGGACTGAAGGGGCACGGGGGAGGTGTGGGTTCCCAGCTCCCATTCTCTCACATCCTTTGCTTTGCAGGCTCCCAAAGCTTCCGAGCAGGCCTCGGTTTCTGCCTCCTCAGAGTGGCAGCAACAACTGGAAGCGGCCAAGGCTCTGCTGGCTCTGAAAGGATCTTCCCAGGCCCCTTCTGGCTCCACCTCCGTGCTCTAGCCCTGTGTTGCACCAGGTAGCCTGGTCTTTGAAAGGAGAACATGGGGTTGGGGATAGTTGGGAAATGGGAGGCTGTTGTGTTAAGCAGGGCCTGACTGGGAAGTCAGAGTTGGAGGGTGGTTGGGGGTTGAACCTCTTTGGGCCCAGGCAGCCAAGCTCCTCAGTCTGACTCTTGAAGTGGCAGTAGATGGTTGTTCAGTGAATCGTCGGTTTATCGAGCGTTGTGCTCAACAGCAAATGTCCAGTGCCCTGATGTCAAGAAATAAGGAAACCAAGTCCCTAAGAGTAGCAGGGACTTACCCTAGGGCGTGCAGCATATCAAGTCGAAGAACCAGGTCTCCTGACCCCCAGCCCAGGGCTTTCTATCCAGACCCCTGCAGTCTGCTGTGACCTGGGAAGGACATACATAGGTGGTAAGAGCCTAGTCCGGAAGGAGATCTGGTTCCTGCCTTCAGGGAGCTTCCAGTCTCAAGGTGGAGCATGGATGCCTTCACAAGTCATGTTTTGCGGCTGAATCTCACTGATGAGCCTGGGGAGGAAGGACTGGAGGCGAGATAGACACCTGGGGGGGCTGAGAGGGAAGGCTGGGCACGACCAGACCAAAATGGTGCATTCGGCATGGAGTGTGAGTGAAGCAGCCACCCTGAAGGAACTGCTGGAACAGAGGGGATGAGGGTGGAGAGGCTACCAGTCACGGAGGTCTGGCATGCCAGGCTTAGGAGGTTAGACCAGCAACTGTGGGTGATGAGGAGCCAGGGAATGTCTGAACTAGGGAGGAGCATATTCAGAGATGCTGGACTTGACAAAAAGAAATGTGGTGGCTGTGATGGAGGGTTTGGAGGAGGCAAGACTTGAGATGGGCAAACCAGCAAGGAAGAGTTCTGTGCAATACAGTCCAGGTGACAAAGCCTTGATTGGGTGGAACAAAAAAGAGGGGAGAGCCGGGAGGGGAAATGGATGTGACCTGGCCCTGACCCATTTCTTTGTGTCTACAGCTCCTGCTGGAGATAGAGGACTTCAGCCTCCTAACCCCTCTCTTTGACCCACGCCGGCCAGCTCCGTTTCTCTGCCTAATGGACACCTGGGGTGCATCTCCCCCTTGAGCTAGAAGCCCAGAGGGGGAGAACTCACTATAATACTGCCTATGTATGCATTCGCAAAATGCTTAATGTCCAAAATTCTTAACGTCTTTTTTTTAAGCCTTTAGGCGCTTATATAAGCTTTCAGACCCATTTTTTTTTTTTATATGGGGCAATGCCTTGACTGAGGATGGATATTCTTGTACCTCCATCCTTTACTTTCCTGGATCCCAGGGCCTTTTAATGTCTCTTATGAAAACAGCGTTGTACAATCTAAGCTGATCAGTCTCTAAATAGGGTCCTGTATGAGTCCATATGTTCATCTGCCAGAGTTTTTATTTGATTCATGATTGTGAACATGCTGGCACGCTCATATACTTATCCATGCATTTGAAAATCTGAGGATGTTTTCATTTTGTGTCTAGGTTTGTGTGTGTGAGCAAATAATAAACCCTTGTTGTAAGGCACTGAGATATAGGAGTTGTTTGTTACCACAGTATAACCTAGACTCTCCTGACTCTAACAGACTTGTTCAATTCACTTTTCAAAGGGAGAAGCTCTTTACTCAATAACTGGGATTTCTTAACACGGCTAGATAAGAAAATGGTAGAGAAAAAAAAAAAGGGTAAGAGATTTATTCATTCAGCAAGTAAGTTCCTACGCCTTTCCTGGCATAGACTGCTTCCAGTTGTCCAGAGGGCTACAAATTGAGATGTCTGCAGAATCAAGCAGATTATATAAATGAGTAGAGCAGGCCAGATGGGGTCTGGCCAATTGACAGTGCATGCTCTACCTAAGGGGACAGCTGTCACTTGGCTCTAGCCAATTGCTGCCATGCAGGAATGTGGACTCATTGTTGCCCCATCTCCTGATTTTTCAAGAGAAGATGAAATTCTAGATTTCTATGTAAAATATCTCAATTTTCAAATGTTGGCTCTGGTTTCCTCTTTAAGCCCTTTACATGGGCCAAACAACACATCCAAGCAGGCCTACTTTGGCCAATGGAATGCCGGTTTGATTCTAGTCCAATATGTATTTTACGGTGGGGGCGGGGGTGAACTGAAGCCAATCAGGACAAGAAGAATCAAAGAGGGGAGATGAATTAGACCTGGGGACTACTTTTGAAGGACCCAGGAAATACAAGGAAGAATCATTATCATTTCGTTATTCTGTGTTCACTGTATGCTAAGCACATATAACCTCACAACATCTCTGTAAGCTAAGCATTATTATCACCCTTTTACATATGAGGAAATGTGCTCAAAGAGTTGCACAAGTGTTTGAAGGGAAATGTTTAGCCAAAGATGGGGGGAGACTCCCTTCTCTTTGCCTTGCCCTAAATTAGCTAATAAATTTACTTTTTTACAAAGTGTCGAGTGAGAAGTTCAAAACTTGAAGCCGCAGACACCCAGTCAGAAGGGTCTTTCAAAAATCATCCCTTTATTTCATACTCAAAGTAACAATCTATAGGAATTGATCAGATCTTACCTGCACTTGTTTCTCAGTCCTCTGCTGATGTTCATGATCCTGCCCACCCATCCCCACCACACCCCGACACGTGTTGAGCTATACCTTTTTTAAAAGTCTCTTAATGGCATAGTATGGGCATCTTAGGGCATTGTTATAAATGGTAGACGTTAAACATCTTTCGTGAACTATCCTTTGGTCACAGGTTTAAAATATCACTTTACATAACAGTGTGAGTTAGCTCTTGACTCTGGTATGGTATATAACAGCACTGGTTGGATCTGAGGATATCCACCACACCAGGGCATCTGCAGAGTGGATCAATCTCAACCAGTGCCATGCAGGTAAATGTTTAACAACAGGCTCTGTGGGGGAGGACGAGGGTTGGAAGAATCGCCCTGTGTTGTAGCATTTGCCGATTTCAAGCTACCAACGTGATGTCCTTTGATGCAGAGTTGGGAAGAGATGCATTTCCATCATTCAGTTACAATAAATATGCACAATCTCAAGAGCATAGCTAATAGTAAAATGTAGGAAAATAATTGGGAATCGATGACTTTTGATCATGTATTATGTTCGTTTTCAATATAATGTATGTAATGTAATTGTTACTGTATACGATTTAGTTTTAATAACAGCTGTGTTTAAAAGCTGGCTCACAAAATTCCCGACAATGTGATAGTCGCCTCTTATGTTCCAGTAAGAGTGCCCTCCAGCACTCCACTGCTTTCGGCTCTTGCCCAGATAGGCACCTCTTCCAAAATAGGTCACACTAACACCGCAGGGCTTTAAAGGGCTGCTACCACTGCTTTCTGACCAAGAACAGCCTAAAGTGAGGGGAGAGTATTCGTTATTGATTTTTTTTTTAAATGGAATGATCTAGAACAAATACTGAGCAAAATGAATTGTCAAAATTGTTTATGGGCAAACGTGCCTTGTCAGGTAAAGGGCAGAATAAGCAAGACTCATGCAGGGATGTTGTTAACAGATTTCTTAAATGTTAAAGGAACGGGGCAACTGGTGTTCCCTGGCCATGGGATCTGTATCTCTCATCAAGAGACAGACATTCGTTATTCTCCCTCCTCCTTCTCAGATGAATGCTGCATAATCTACACAAACTTCTCCACCTTGCCTTTTTTCACTTAAAAATATGTCCTTCATTGTCCAGTATAGGCACTAAGTTATACAGCAGATCTCTAGAATATACTCATCTTGTACAACTGTAACTTTATACCCATTAAACAACTCTCCATAGCACCCTTCTCCCATCCCCTGGAAACCACCATTCTATTGTCTGCTTCTATAAGCTTGACTATTTTTGATGCTTCGTATAAGAGGCATTGTGCACTTAAAATTTTGTTAAGAGGATAAATCTCATGTTAAGTTTTCTTATCACAAGAAAGCAAAATCAAAACAAACCAAAACAAAATACCAAAGGGACATGAGGAATCTTTTGGAGATGATGGATATGCTTATCACCTTGATTGTGGAGATGGTAACACGGATGAACGCACTTGTCCAAACTCATCAAATTGTACACATTAATGCATGCAGGATTTGTATACAAATTATACCTCAATAAAGCTGAAGAAAACAATATCCTTGAGATCACTCCATAGTGCTCTATAGAGGTATCTCTCACACCTTTCAACAGCTACGGAGTACGCCATTGTGTGGATGTACCATAATTTAGGCAACTAATCTTCTATTGATAGACACTTTGGTTGTACCTACCCTAGCTATTACAAATACAGCCACAATGAATAGACTTGTGACATCATCTTTAGCAGTTTTTATCAATATGTCTTTGAGATCGATCCTGAGATATACTATTGCTGAAGAAAGGGTAAAAACACATATAATCTTGCTCATTACAGTCAAATTCTCCCTCATAAAGGGTGTACCTATTGCCTTTTCTCCATCAGTGTATGAGAGTGCCAATTTTCCCAGAGTTTCACCAGTACTGCTGCCAGACTTTTGAATTTTGCCAATCTGATAGGTGATAAATGGTATATCAGTGTATTTTTAACTTGTGTTTCCTTTAATGTGAACAAGATTGCATGTCTTTTCTCCAAAGAAGATATACAGATTGCCAACAGACACATGAAAGAATGCTCAACATCATTAATCATTAGAGAACTGCAAATCAAAACTACAATGCGATATCATCTCACACCGGTCAGAATGGCCATCATCAAAAAATCTACAAAACAATAAATGCTGGAGAGGGTGTGGAGAAAATGGAACCCTCATACACTCTTGGTGGGAATGTAAATTGATACAGCCACTATGGAGAACAGTATGGAGGTTCCTTAAAAAACTAAAAATAGAACTACCTTACGACCCAGCAATCCCACTACTTGGTGTATACCCTGAGAAAAACATAATTCAAAAAGAGTCATGTACAATAATGTTCATTGCAGCTCTATTTACAATAGCCAGGACATGGAAGCAACCTAAGTGTCCATCGACAGATGAATGGATAAAGAAGATGTGGCACATATATACAATGGAATATTACTCAGCCATAAAAAGAAATGAAATTGAGTTATTTGTAGTGAGGTGGATGGAGTTAGAGACTGTCATACAGGGTGAAGTAAGTCAGAAAGAGAAAAACAAATAGTGTAAGCTAACACATATATATGGAATCTAAAAAAAAAAAAAAGTGGTCATGAAGAACCTAGGGGCAAGACGGGAATAAAGATGCAGACCTACTAGAGAATGGACTTGAGGACATGGGGAGGGGGAAGGGTATGCTGGGACAAAGTGAGAGAGTGGTAGTGTATATATTGACATATATACACTACCAAATGTAAAATAGATAGCTAGTGGGAAGCAACCACATAGCACAGGGAGATAAGCTCGGTGCTCTTTTCTCTGATAGAAGTGGAAAGTATTTTTCCAAGTTGTTATACACCATTTTTTTTTTCTAACTGGGTGTCTAGAATTTTAAAGAAAAATTTGCCATGAAAAAGCATTTTATGTTTAGGCAGCCAAATTTATTAATATTTTGCCGTATTTCTTCTGGACTTTCATTCATAGTTAGGAGGATTTTCCTCATTCTTAGTGTATAGAGGAATTTTTTTTTTGTAGTACTGAAATGGTTTTGAATTTTACATTCTAAACTCTGATACATTTGGAATTTATCCTCATGTATAGTGTGAGGAAGAGATCCAGTTTTTCCAACATCACTTGTTAAAAAGTGCATTGTATGCTTTGTGACCACCTAGAAGGGTGGGATAGGGAGGGTGGGAGGGAGACGCAAGAGGGAGGAGATACAGGCATATATGTATAGCTGACTCACTTTGTTATGAAGCAGAAACTAACACACCATTGTAAAGCAATTATACTCCAATAAAGATGTTACAAAAAAAGAAAAGTGCATCGTGGGAGTGACTTCATGAAGATGGCAGGATAGGAAGCTGCAGGCTCTCCTCCCTCCACAGAGATATTGAGTTTACAACAATGTATGTATGGCCCAGAATAGCTCTGTGAGAACTCTAGGCACTAGTTCAGATGCTACAGCACTCGGGCCATTGAAAAACCAAGAAGGGATTCCAGAGAAAGTGGTAGGAAGATTTGCTTTGTTTGGTGACCTGCTTGGCCTCCTCCCCTTATGCTGCATAGCATGGAGAAACCAGGAGGAAATGCCCCGTTTGGGGACCCCAGTACGGGGAGGAAACAAAAGAGTGGACTGTGCACCCAACGTCTGGCTTGTTCAGGGGCTTCTGAGGGACTGGTTTCTGTCTTGCCTGATTCAGAGCACAGAGGGGACTGGTGCTAGAATTTGGAAGCTGCTGAAAACAGAGGCCAGCAGCACATTAGAGCTGCAATTCCACAGGCAAACTCCATGGGAGGCAGGAGATCAGAAAAGGTTTGGGAGGTCCTAGAACCTCCAGGTGGGCTGATTGGTGGTTGCCTTCCCATGTACAAAGCCAGTATGCAAAGATTGGGAGAGGTGCTTGTTTTTTCAAAATGCCCAAATTCCCGCAAAAGATTACAAGGCATACAAAGGAAGAGACAAACATGGTCCAATCAAAGGAACAAAATAAAACTCCAGAAACCAACCCTAATGAAACTCAGATCTATAAGCTGCCAAAGAAAGAATTTTAAATGACTGGCATAAAGATACTCAAACAGCTAAAAGAAAACACACATAGACAACTAAACAATATCATGGAAAGGACGCCTGAACAAAATGAGACTATCAATAAAAATAGAAACTATAAAAATGAACCAAGCAGAAATTCTGGAGGTAAAAATACAATAATTGAACTAAAAATTTCATGAGAGAAGTTCAACAGCAGACAAGTAGAGAGAAGAAAGAATCAGTGAACTTGAAGACAGTTCACCTGAAATCATTGAGTCAGAGGAAGAGAAAGAAGACAGAATGAAGAAAAGTGGCAAAAGCCTAAGGGACTATGGGACGCTATCAAAAAGACTATTATACGCATGACGGGATTTCCAGAAGGAGAAGAGAGAAAGACAGGGGCAGATACAGTTTATCTGAAGAAATAATGTCTGAAACTTTCCCAGGTCTGAGGAAAGGGATGGGCACAAAGATTCAGCAAGCTTAAAGAACCCCAAGTAGGATAACTGCAAAGAGAACCACACTGAGACCCATTATAATCAAACTGTCCAAAGTATAAGACAGAGAGAGAATCTTGAAAGGACCAGCAGAAAAGCAATTTGTCACATGTAAGGGAGCGTCCGTAAGATTATCATTGGATTTCTCAGCAGAAACTTAATATTGGGCCTTAAAACAAGTCTTAATGATGGCCATTCTGACCGGTGTGAGATGATATCGCATTGTAGTTTTGATTTGCAGTTCTCTAATGATTAATGATGTTGAGCATTCTTTCATGTGTCTGTTGGCAATCTGTATATCTTCTTTGGAGAAAAGACATGCAATCTTGTTCACATTAAAGGAAACACAAGTTAAAAATACACTGATATACCATTTATCACCTATCAGATTGGCAAAATTCAAAAGTCTGGCAGCAGTACTGGTGAAACTCTGGGAAAATTGGCACTCTCATACACTGATGGAGAAAAGGCAATAGGTACACCCTTTATGAGGGAGAATTTGACTGTAATGAGCAAGATTATATGTGTTTTTACCCTTTCTTCAGCAATAGTATATCTCAGGATCGATCTCAAAGACATATTGATAAAAACTGCTAAAGATGATGTCACAAGTCTATTCATTGTGGCTGTATTTGTAATAGCTAGGGTAGGTACAACCAAAGTGTCTATCAATAGAAGATTAGTTGCCTAAATTATGGTACATCCACACAATGGCGTACTCCGTAGCTGTTGAAAGGTGTGAGAGATACCTCTATAGAGCACTATGGAGTGATCTCAAGGATATTGTTTTCTTCAGCTTTATTGAGGTATAATTTGTATACAAATCCTGCATGCATTAATGTGTACAATTTGATGAGTTTGGACAAGTGCGTTCATCCGTGTTACCATCTCCACAATCAAGGTGATAAGCATATCCATCATCTCCAAAAGATTCCTCATGTCCCTTTGGTATTTTGTTTTGGTTTGTTTTGATTTTGCTTTCTTGTGATAAGAAAACTTAACATGAGATTTATCCTCTTAACAAAATTTTAAGTGCACAATGCCTCTTATACGAAGCATCAAAAATAGTCAAGCTTATAGAAGCAGACAATAGAATGGTGGTTTCCAGGGGATGGGAGAAGGGTGCTATGGAGAGTTGTTTAATGGGTATAAAGTTACAGTTGTACAAGATGAGTATATTCTAGAGATCTGCTGTATAACTTAGTGCCTATACTGGACAATGAAGGACATATTTTTAAGTGAAAAAAGGCAAGGTGGAGAAGTTTGTGTAGATTATGCAGCATTCATCTGAGAAGGAGGAGGGAGAATAACGAATGTCTGTCTCTTGATGAGAGATACAGATCCCATGGCCAGGGAACACCAGTTGCCCCGTTCCTTTAACATTTAAGAAATCTGTTAACAACATCCCTGCATGAGTCTTGCTTATTCTGCCCTTTACCTGACAAGGCACGTTTGCCCATAAACAATTTTGACAATTCATTTTGCTCAGTATTTGTTCTAGATCATTCCATTTAAAAAAAAAAATCAATAACGAATACTCTCCCCTCACTTTAGGCTGTTCTTGGTCAGAAAGCAGTGGTAGCAGCCCTTTAAAGCCCTGCGGTGTTAGTGTGACCTATTTTGGAAGAGGTGCCTATCTGGGCAAGAGCCGAAAGCAGTGGAGTGCTGGAGGGCACTCTTACTGGAACATAAGAGGCGACTATCACATTGTCGGGAATTTTGTGAGCCAGCTTTTAAACACAGCTGTTATTAAAACTAAATCGTATACAGTAACAATTACATTACATACATTATATTGAAAACGAACATAATACATGATCAAAAGTCATCGATTCCCAATTATTTTCCTACATTTTACTATTAGCTATGCTCTTGAGATTGTGCATATTTATTGTAACTGAATGATGGAAATGCATCTCTTCCCAACTCTGCATCAAAGGACATCACGTTGGTAGCTTGAAATCGGCAAATGCTACAACACAGGGCGATTCTTCCAACCCTCGTCCTCCCCCACAGAGCCTGTTGTTAAACATTTACCTGCATGGCACTGGTTGAGATTGATCCACTCTGCAGATGCCCTGGTGTGGTGGATATCCTCAGATCCAACCAGTGCTGTTATATACCATACCAGAGTCAAGAGCTAACTCACACTGTTATGTAAAGTGATATTTTAAACCTGTGACCAAAGGATAGTTCACGAAAGATGTTTAACGTCTACCATTTATAACAATGCCCTAAGATGCCCATACTATGCCATTAAGAGACTTTTAAAAAAGGTATAGCTCAACACGTGTCGGGGTGTGGTGGGGATGGGTGGGCAGGATCATGAACATCAGCAGAGGACTGAGAAACAAGTGCAGGTAAGATCTGATCAATTCCTATAGATTGTTACTTTGAGTATGAAATAAAGGGATGATTTTTGAAAGACCCTTCTGACTGGGTGTCTGCGGCTTCAAGTTTTGAACTTCTCACTCGACACTTTGTAAAAAAGTAAATTTATTAGCTAATTTAGGGCAAGGCAAAGAGAAGGGAGTCTCCCCCCATCTTTGGCTAAACATTTCCCTTCAAACACTTGTGCAACTCTTTGAGCGCATTTCCTCATATGTAAAAGGGTGATAATAATGCTTAGCTTACAGAGATGTTGTGAGGTTATATGTGCTTAGCATACAGTGAACACAGAATAACGAAATGATAATGATTCTTCCTTGTATTTCCTGGGTCCTTCAAAAGTAGTCCCCAGGTCTAATTCATCTCCCCTCTTTGATTCTTCTTGTCCTGATTGGCTTCAGTTCACCCCCGCCCCCACCGTAAAATACATATTGGACTAGAATCAAACCGGCATTCCATTGGCCAAAGTAGGCCTGCTTGGATGTGTTGTTTGGCCCATGTAAAGGGCTTAAAGAGGAAACCAGAGCCAACATTTGAAAATTGAGATATTTTACATAGAAATCTAGAATTTCATCTTCTCTTGAAAAATCAGGAGATGGGGCAACAATGAGTCCACATTCCTGCATGGCAGCAATTGGCTAGAGCCAAGTGACAGCTGTCCCCTTAGGTAGAGCATGCACTGTCAATTGGCCAGACCCCATCTGGCCTGCTCTACTCATTTATATAATCTGCTTGATTCTGCAGACATCTCAATTTGTAGCCCTCTGGACAACTGGAAGCAGTCTATGCCAGGAAAGGCGTAGGAACTTACTTGCTGAATGAATAAATCTCTTACCCTTTTTTTTTTTCTCTACCATTTTCTTATCTAGCCGTGTTAAGAAATCCCAGTTATTGAGTAAAGAGCTTCTCCCTTTGAAAAGTGAATTGAACAAGTCTGTTAGAGTCAGGAGAGTCTAGGTTATACTGTGGTAACAAACAACTCCTATATCTCAGTGCCTTACAACAAGGGTTTATTATTTGCTCACACACACAAACCTAGACACAAAATGAAAACATCCTCAGATTTTCAAATGCATGGATAAGTATATGAGCGTGCCAGCATGTTCACAATCATGAATCAAATAAAAACTCTGGCAGATGAACATATGGACTCATACAGGACCCTATTTAGAGACTGATCAGCTTAGATTGTACAACGCTGTTTTCATAAGAGACATTAAAAGGCCCTGGGATCCAGGAAAGTAAAGGATGGAGGTACAAGAATATCCATCCTCAGTCAAGGCATTGCCCCATATAAAAAAAAAAAATGGGTCTGAAAGCTTATATAAGCGCCTAAAGGCTTAAAAAAAAGACGTTAAGAATTTTGGACATTAAGCATTTTGCGAATGCATACATAGGCAGTATTTTAGTGAGTTCTCCCCCTCTGGGCTTCTAGCTCAAGGGGGAGATGCACCCCAGGTGTCCATTAGGCAGAGAAACGGAGCTGGCCGGCGTGGGTCAAAGAGAGGGGTTAGGAGGCTGAAGTCCTCTATCTCCAGCAGGAGCTGTAGACACAAAGAAATGGGTCAGGGCCAGGTCACATCCATTTCCCCTCCCGGCTCTCCCCTCTTTTTTGTTCCACCCAATCAAGGCTTTGTCACCTGGACTGTATTGCACAGAACTCTTCCTTGCTGGTTTGCCCATCTCAAGTCTTGCCTCCTCCAAACCCTCCATCACAGCCACCACATTTCTTTTTGTCAAGTCCAGCATCTCTGAATATGCTCCTCCCTAGTTCAGACATTCCCTGGCTCCTCATCACCCACAGTTGCTGGTCTAACCTCCTAAGCCTGGCATGCCAGACCTCCGTGACTGGTAGCCTCTCCACCCTCATCCCCTCTGTTCCAGCAGTTCCTTCAGGGTGGCTGCTTCACTCACACTCCATGCCGAATGCACCATTTTGGTCTGGTCGTGCCCAGCCTTCCCTCTCAGCCCCCCCAGGTGTCTATCTCGCCTCCAGTCCTTCCTCCCCAGGCTCATCAGTGAGATTCAGCCGCAAAACATGACTTGTGAAGGCATCCATGCTCCACCTTGAGACTGGAAGCTCCCTGAAGGCAGGAACCAGATCTCCTTCCGGACTAGGCTCTTACCACCTATGTATGTCCTTCCCAGGTCACAGCAGACTGCAGGGGTCTGGATAGAAAGCCCTGGGCTGGGGGTCAGGAGACCTGGTTCTTCGACTTGATATGCTGCACGCCCTAGGGTAAGTCCCTGCTACTCTTAGGGACTTGGTTTCCTTATTTCTTGACATCAGGGCACTGGACATTTGCTGTTGAGCACAACGCTCGATAAACCGACGATTCACTGAACAACCATCTACTGCCACTTCAAGAGTCAGACTGAGGAGCTTGGCTGCCTGGGCCCAAAGAGGTTCAACCCCCAACCACCCTCCAACTCTGACTTCCCAGTCAGGCCCTGCTTAACACAACAGCCTCCCATTTCCCAACTATCCCCAACCCCATGTTCTCCTTTCAAAGACCAGGCTACCTGGTGCAACACAGGGCTAGAGCACGGAGGTGGAGCCAGAAGGGGCCTGGGAAGATCCTTTCAGAGCCAGCAGAGCCTTGGCCGCTTCCAGTTGTTGCTGCCACTCTGAGGAGGCAGAAACCGAGGCCTGCTCGGAAGCTTTGGGAGCCTGCAAAGCAAAGGATGTGAGAGAATGGGAGCTGGGAACCCACACCTCCCCCGTGCCCCTTCAGTCCCCAGCCACCCTGAGGCCTTCGGCTCTTCTCCTTCACTAAGCTTGGCCCCTGCCAGGGTTCTGGACCCCACAATTTCCCCAGAATCCATGGCTGCAGTAGAAGGGGGTTAAGGGTGGCACAGGGCTGGAGGATCAGAGTTGAGCATCTAGGAACAAGGAAAGGAGAGGCCAGGGGATTTATCCCTCTGGTAGGCACATACTACCAGTAGAGAGAGAGGGGCAAGGGTTTTGCAATATCTGCATGTGGGAGTCTGAATGCCGGCTGGCCATTAGTCGTTGTGGCTTGGACAAGTCCGTTCCCCTGCTTGGACTGTCTTCTTTTCTGTATCTTTTTTTTCTATATCTTTCCTGAGACACTAATTCCTCCCAGCTTTTTCAAAACTCCCAAGGCAACAGTAAAGATTATGGGAAGTCAGAGGTGTCTGTGTTTTAATCTGCAAGGCACCTGGAGTGACGTGATTACTGTCCCTGTCCAAGGACTGGTTCTTGCCTCCATATTCCCCAATCAAGTTCCCCAAGGGACTGGAAGGGCCAGCTTGGCTCATCTCCAGGAACTTTTCTCTGACGGTTATTAGACTCTCGCCTGGGTGAGATGGTGGACCTCACCATCATGGCCCCCCTTCTCAGCAGGAGCTTCTATCCCATTGATTTGTTTCATGTGGAATAACAGCCTCCAGTTGTCAAAGGCCTGCTATGTGGCAGGCCTTGTGCTAGTCCTCTTGTCAATGTTATAGGTGTAGAATATTGTCCCCTCTCAGTACGCTGATAGGAAAATAGAGGCTCAGAGATGTAAAGTTACTTGTCCAAAGTCTCACAAGTTGGAAATGGCAAAGCTGGGAGAGCTCTGTCGTTGCCCCATAGTCTGAGATGCCACCTTCTCCTCCTCTCCTCCTCCTCCTCCTCCTCCTCCTCCACTTGCACCGCACTGCCTCCACTTCCTCTTTCTTGCTCCCATGGCCTTAACCAGAAGGTTGGGCACTCAATAACACAATATACAACTAGCTCCATGGTCCTTCTCACTCTACTCACCTGCTGGGCCGGGCAGGGGGTCTGTGTGACTCCCTGGAAAGAGAAATTGTTAGTTGCTTCTTCAAGGGTGCTGGAGTCCAGGACAGAGACAAAGATTCCGCGACCAGACCGATCAGCAGAGCTCCTTGGGAGCTTGCCTGCAGGAGCAGAGAGCACAGGTTGGAGTCAGGGACCAAGCCGGCCATGGAAAGGAGATGTGGGCATGTTTTAGGACAAGGATAGGAGCCCAGGATGTCAGAGTTGGGAAGACCTTGAAGACCAGCTAGTCCTACTCTTCATTTTGGGACTGCGGACTATGAGACCCAGAGAGAAGTATTTTTTCCCCAGGGTCATATGGCAAGTTGCAGTAGGGTTAGAGATGGCACCCAGGTCTTCAGGACACAGGAAGGGGTCTGGGCAGCGGCTGAGGTGGAAGCTTCCCACACTGGCCCCAGACTCCACCCCAGGGGTTGCACAGGGTTGGGCCTCAAGCTGATGTTCTCCTTCCCAGCTGTGAGACACTGGGGATAGCTTAGGTGAGCCTTTCCCCCTGACCGTCCCCCGTGACTCTACCTCCCTCCCAATCTGAGGCCTCATCCCACTGTGGACCTTTTTGACCCACCCCCCCAGATCTCTCCAGCCCACCAACACTTGGTAGATAATATTGATGATGTTTTATAGTTGGGGAAGCTAAGGCCCAAGGAGTAACTTGTCCAAAGCCACATCGAAATTGGGTGGTAGGACTGGTGACAGAACTACTCATGCTTCTTACACCCAAAACTCAGACTCCCTCCCTGGCCAGAGATACTCACTGCGGACTCCTGCTTCAATGGCCAACTTGTTGACATGGCTGTGAGCTTTGCGAGAGGTGGTCCCACTCCTTATCCGTCCTTCAGTCAGGTGCCTCTTTCGGCGTGGACCCCGCTGCGACTTCAAGGCACTCTCAGCAGGCAAGATGCTGCAGTGTTCCCTAAAGTGGGGGATTGCAGGTCTAAAGTCAGTCACCTTTAGGGGAGGCCCACTCCCCTCCCCTTGTCAGACACCATACTCACGAGAAGAGGGCACACTTGTGACACTTGCAGGCCTTGAAGAGGCAGACGTGCTCCTGGTCCTTGATTTCGTCAGTGATGCCGTGGTTGTGGCAGCGGGCACAGCGACGTATAGTTCTTCTGGGGCCAAGTTCAATCCCCCTTGGGGCTCCGGTCTCAAGTCCAGTGGTGGAGTCGGGGGGGCCGCAGGGCACAGCAGGCATTTCATTGGGATCCATGGTTCTAGAGCAAGGAGTGGAGGTCAGGGTGGCCACATGATCCCCTACCCACAACGTACTTCCTCTGCCCTTGGAAAACCCCATCTGAGGCGGCTGGATTCTTCTCCATCCAGCTCACCGCTGAAATGAGATTGCACCCTCCCTTCTTGCTTCGTGTAGCCTCCTTCCCAGGGAGCTCCACTCATGCATAGGCAGGTTCCAAGAAACTCTGGGCATGGGTCCTGTATACTTTCAATCCAACTACTAGTCCCTCTGCCTACCTTCACTCCACATAGACACCCTTTTCAGGCATGCACATGCACTCTCGTGCCCCCTTCAACAATTACTGCTTCCCTTTCTCATGCATCATCTTGTACTCTGCTATGCCCAGCTATTATTCCTGGCATCCACTTCCACAATTGTCTTCCTAACCTCCTGCATTCATTCACTGCCTACTCATGATTCTATGCCCCTCTGCATTCAATTCTATTATTAGTCTCCTGTATGCCCTACATTCAGTCTTCCTCTCACCTTCCATTCCGATTTTTTTTTTCTTGCACCCCATCGAAATCTTAATTATTCTCTTGCTCCCTCTTTAAACTGACACCCCTTTGCATCTCATGAAATCATATCATTCTGCTGGATCTCAAGCCCCTGTTTCAATCATTATTTTCATTCATTCCCTCAATTATTTATCAAGTAGATGTTTGTTGATCCCCCCTATTGAATGCCAGACCCTGATCTAGTCAACAGCCAACTCCTCACTACACTAATTGTTCTCTCGCACCAACACACCCTCTCTGCTTTCATGCAAACCCGTGCATTCCCTCCACAGCCTCCCGACAATCGTCCATGCTCCTCTCCAAGCTTCAACAATTATGCTTGAGCACACCTTCCCCTCCTCCTGCACCCAGAGTGCACCACCTCCTCTCAGGCTGCCCAACCATTCCCTACCACACCCACCTCAGAATCAGAGGGAGGGGCATAAGCCCTGCCCCAGGGGCCAGAGGCCAGGGGTCAGGAGGCCTCAGCAAGGGGTCGTCCCAACAGGACTTCAGCCAAGGGGGCAGGGTTGGGCGTGGAGTGGGAGGTGGGGGTGGGGTGGGGCGGGACATGAGGTACCCGGCTGAGGTGGAGGAGAGGAGAAGGGGTTGGGGATCCATAGCAGGAGGGAGGGAGGAAAGAAGAGGTGTGGAGAATGAGGGTCCTATTCCTGATGCCAGTCTGCGGTTACCCCAGCCTCCACCAGGTCAGAATCAATCTGCTGGGACAGGAGACCTGAAGGAAGACTCAGCTCTCGCTCCCTTTCCCGCTCTGCCTTCAAAGGCCAATGAGCTTGCAGCTCTGCCTTCAAAGGCCAAGGAGCTTCCAGCTCTGCCTTTCACCTCCCACTGCTATGGCCAGCGACCAATGAGCTTCAAGCTCATCCGAAGGTCACTGACCAAAGTCCCGCCCCACTCGTCGCCTCCCTCCCACTTCTCCTCATGCTGGCTTTATTGGGCGGCCGGCCATTTAACTCCGGAAGTGAAGTAGAGCTTTGTGCTCCCCAAACCTTGTTTCCTGAACTGTTCTCTCTTTGGATGTGAAATATTGTACACGCATGCCTTTTAAACACACGTCCTTGGTATTCTGTAACTTACTTGTACAAAATTCAGCGTGTGTTTCTAAGGTCGCTCCGTATTCCTATGTCAGGGATTCTCAGGCAGGGGTTCTTAATTCACAGTCAGATTTTGCAGCCCCAGGGAACATTTGGCAGTGTCTGGAGTCATTTTGGTCTTTATTCGTGTGTCTCTGTTTCTGAATTCCCTGTTCTGTTCCACAGATAAATTGGTCTATTCCTGTGCCAGTACTACACTGTGTTAATTTTTATCTCTTGGTAAGACATCTTGATCTCTGGTAGGACAAGTCTTCACACCTTATTCATCATCTCCAGGCATATCTTCACTATTCTTCGCCTTTTGCCCTTCCTAAACTCTAAAATATAAATGTTAGGATCAGCATGACATGTTTCCTGAAAACTCATTTGCGGTAGATTTGGGTTGCACTTTCATTGAATCTGTGGATCAGTTAAGGGAGAATTGGCTCTCTTTATGATATCCAGCCTTCCTAGTCACCAACATGGGATGGCTCTCTATTTTTGTGGGTCTTCTTTAACGTTGGAATCTCTCAGCTTAGTATTTAGCTTTACCTTTTGTACGTTCAGATCTTGTACATCCTTTTTTGCATTTATCCCAAGAACTCTAGAATGTTGTTGCTCTGGTGCTTGATATCTGGTTAAAATGACATTTTCTATCTGTGTCTGATTTATAGAACTCCACTTGGCTTTTTAAAAAATATATTGATCTCAAAGTCAGCCACCATGCTAAACTCTGTGATATCTAATCATGTGCCTATAAGTGGTGCACAGTTTTCTGTGAATCTGTGAGTAACAGAAGTAAGGTAATCAACTTACAGGTTTCTTACTGGCTGGCTAGGACATCCACTACAAGGTCAAATAGAGACGGCAAAATTGGGCATCTTTGGGTTATTCCTAATATTAAACAGAATGATGCCAACATTTCCATATTAAAATGGGCTTGCTGTGTTTCATTGTTTGCTTTAATTCTTCAATTCTTTCTTTCTTTCTCTGTTTCTCCTTCCTTTCTTTCTTTCTTTCCTTCCTTCTCTCTTTTGTTTCTTCCGTTCTCTCTCTCTTTTCTCATTCTTTCTTTCTTTCAGATTAAGGAACATCCCTTGTATTTCTAGCTTAATAAGATTGTCTTAAAAATCATGAATAGATATGGGATTATACATTTTTGGCCTCCACTG
This sequence comes from Eschrichtius robustus, assembly GCF_028021215.1. Lineage (NCBI taxonomy): Eukaryota > Metazoa > Chordata > Mammalia > Artiodactyla > Eschrichtiidae > Eschrichtius > Eschrichtius robustus. Next base: position 64,395,032 of record NC_090845.1, on the reverse strand, counting down.
AAATGATCAAGACTCTAATCATTTAATCTGTTAACACAGAGAGGGTTATTTATAAGATTTTTTTTCCGAAATCTTTAGTGAAGTACACATCTTAGTGAGTTTCCAAAAACTAAACATAAACATCCAGTTAGCACCTGGAGCAAACAGCAGAATATATTAGCAACACACAAACCTCTCTCATGCCCCCTTCCATCTATAGTTTTTCTAATGTTAAACCAGATTTGCTCTCCTAGGATAGATGTAACTTAGTTATGGCGTATCATCTTTTGTGTACACTGGTGGGTTCAGTTTGCTAAAGTTTTGCTTAGAATTTTTTGTGTCTTCTGTTCACGAGGAAGATTGGCTTGATGTTTCTCTCCTCATAGCATCTTTGCTGGTTCCAGGGTCAAGGTTTTCTAGTCTCATAGACTAAGTTGGGCAAAAGTCCCTCTTTGCTATCCTCTGGCAGTGTTCATATAAGATTAGGATTATCTGTCTTGAAACTATTTATTTATTTTTTAACATCTTTATTGGACTATAATTGCATTACAATGTTGTGTTAGTTTCTGCTGTATAACAAAGTGAATCAGCTATATGTATACATATATCCCCATATCCCCTCCCTCTTGCATCTCCCTCCCAACCTCCTATCCCACCCTTCTAGTTGGTCACAAAGCACCGAGCTAATCTCCCTGTGCTATGCAACTGCGTCCCACTAGCTATCTACTTTACACTTGGTAGTGCATATATGTCAATGCTATTCTCTCACTTCGTCCCAGCTTACCCTTCCCCCTCCCCGTATCCTCAAGTCCATTCTCTGTGCCTGCGTCTTTATTCCTGTCCTGTCCCTAGGTTCGTCAGAACAATTTTTTTTTAAACATCTCTATTGGAGTATAATTGCATTACAATGGTGTGTTAGTTTCTGCTGTATAACAAAGTGAATCAGCTATATGTATACATATATCCCCATATCCCCTCCCTCTTGCATCTGCCTCCCACCCTCCCTATCGCAACCCTCTAGGTGGTCAAAAAGCACCGAGCTAATCTCCCTGTGCTATGCAGCTGATTCCCACTAGCTATCTAGTTTACATTTGGTAGTGTATATACGTCAATGGTACTCTCTCACTTCGTCCCCGCTTACCCTTGCCTCTCCCTGGGTCCTGAAGTCCATTCTCTACGTGTGTGTCTTTATCCGCGTCCTGTCCCTAGTTCTTCAGAACCATTTTTCTTTTTTCTAGATTCCATATATATGTGTTAGCATATGGTATTTGTTTTTCTCTTTCTGATTTACTTCACTCTGTATCACAGACTCTAGGTCCATCCACCTCACTACAAATAACTCAATTTTGTTTCTTTTTACGGCTGAGTAATATTCCATTGTATATAGGTGCCACATGTTCTTTATCCATGTATCTGTTGATGGACACTTAGGTTGCTTCCATGTCCTGGCTATTGTAAATAGAGCTGCAATGAACATTGTGGTATATGACTCTTTCTTTCTTTTTTCTTTTTTAACATCTTTAGTGGAGTATAATTGCTTTACAAGGGTGTGTTAGTTTCTGATTTATAACAAAGTGAATCAGTTATACATATACATATGTCCCCATATCTCTTCCCTCTTGCATCTCCCTCCCTCCCACCCTCCCTATCCCAGCCCTCTAGGTGGTCACAAAGCACCGAGCTGATCTCCCTGTGCTATGCGGCTGCTTCCCACTAGCTATCGGTTTTATATTTGGTAGTGTATATATGTACATGCCATTCTCTTACTTTTTCCCAGCTTACCCCTCCCCCTCCCCATGTCCCCAAGTCCATTCTCTAGCAGGTCTGCGTCTTTATTCCCGTCCAGTCTCTAGGTTCTTCATGACCATTTTTTTTTTTTTTAGATTCCATATATATGTGTTAGCATACGGTATTTGTTTTTCTCTTTCTCGCTTACTTCACTCTGTATGACAGACTCTAGGTCCATCTACCTCAACACAAATGACTCAATTTCGTTTCTTTTTACGGCTGAGTAATATTCCATTGTATATACATGCCACAACTTCTTTATGCATTCATCTGTTGATGGACACTTAGGTTGCTTCCATGTCCTGGCTATTGTAAATAGAGCTGCAATGAACATTTTGGTACATGACTCTTTTTGAATTATGGTTTTCTCAGGGTATACACCAAGTAGTGGGATTGCTGGGTCGTATGGTAGTTCTATTTTTAGTTTTTTAAGGAACCTCCATAGTGGCTGTATCAACTTACATTCCCACCAACAGTGCAAGAGGGTTCCCTTTTCTCCACACCCGCTCCAGCATTTATTGTTTGAAGATATTTTAATGATGGCCCTTCTGACTGGTGTGAGGTGATACCTCATTGTAGTTTTGATTTGCATTTCTCTAATGACTAGTGATGTTGAGCATTCTTTCATGTGTTTGTTGGCAATCTGTATATCTTCTTTGGAGAAACGCCTATTTAGGTCTTCTGCCCATTTTTGATTGGGTTGTTTGTTTTTTCTCATATTCAGCTGCATGAGCTGCCTGTAAATTTTGGAGATTAATCCTTTGTCAGTTACTTCATTTGCAAATATTTTCTCCTAATCGAAGCATTGTCTTCTCATCTGGGTTATGGTTTCCTTTGCTGTGCAAAAGCATTTAAGTTTCATTAGGTCCCATTCATTTATTTTTGTTTTCATTGCCATTTCTCTAGTAGGTGGGTCAAAAAGGATCTTGCTGTGATTTATGTCATAGAGTGTTCTGCCTATGTTTTCCTCTAAGAGTTTTATAGTGTCTGGCCTTACATTTAAGTCTTTAATCCATTTTGAGTTTATTTTTGTGTATGGTGTTAGGAAGTGTTCTAATTTCATTGTTTTACATATAGCTGTCCAGTTTTCCCAGCACCACTTATTGAAGAGGCTGTTTTTTCTCCATTGTATATTCTGGCCTCCTTTATCAAAAATAAGTTGACCATAGGTGTGTGGGTTTCTCTCTGGGCTTTCTATCCTGTTCCTTTGATCTATATTTCTGTTTTTGTGCCAGTACCATACTGTCTTGATCACTGTAGCTTTGTAGTATATTCTGAAGTCCAGCAGCCTGATTCCTCCAGCTCCATTTTTGTTTCTCAAGATTGCTTTGCCTATTCGGGGTCTTTTGTGTTTCCATAGACATTGTGAAATGTTTTGTTCTAGTTCTGTGAAAAATGCCATTGGTCCTTTGACAGGTTTTGCATTAAATCTGTAGATTACTTTGGGTAGTATAGTCATTTTCACAATGTTGATTCTTCCAATCCAAGAACATGGTATATCTCTCCATCTGTTTGTATCGTGCTTAGTTACTTTCATCAGTGTCTTATAGTTTTCTGCATACAGTTCTTTTTTCTCCTCAGGTAGGTTTATTCCTACGTATTTTATTCTTTCTGTTGCAATGGAAAGTGAGAGTGTTTCCTTAATTTCTTTTTCAGATTTTTTGTCATTATTGTATAGCAATGCAAGAGATCTCTGTGCATTAATACTGTATCCTGCTGCTTTACCAAATTCATTGATTAGCTCTACTAGTATTCTGGTAGCATCTTTAGGATTCTGTATGTATAGTATCATGTCATCGGCAAACAGTGATAGTTTTTCTTCTCTTCCAATTTGGATTCCTTTGATTTCTTTTTCTTCTCTGATTGCCGTGGCCAAAACTTCCAAAACTATGTTGAGTAAGAGTGGTGGGAGTGGGCAATCTTGCCTTGCTCCTGATCTTAGAGGAAATGGTTTCCGTTTTTCACCATTGAGAACGATGTTGGCTGTGGGTTTGTCAAATATGGCCATTATTATGTTGAGGTAGATTCCCTCTATGTCTACTTTCTGGAGAGTTTTTATCATAAATGGGTGTTGGATTTTGTCAAAAGCTTTTTCTGCATGTATTGAGATCTTCATATGGTTTTTCTCCTTCAATTTGTTAATATGGCGTATCACATTGATTGATTTGCGTATGTTGAAGAATCCTTGCATTCCTGGGATAAACCCCACTTAATCATGGTGCATGATCCTTTTGACGTGCCTTTGGACTCTGTTTGCTTGTATTTTGTTGAGGATTTTTGCATCTATGTTCATCAGTGATATTGCCCTATACTTTTCTTTTTTGTGTGACATCTTTGTCTGGCTTTGGTATCAGGGTGATGGTGGCCTCGTAGAATGAGTTTGGGAGTGGTCCTCCCTCTGCTATAGTATGGAAGAGTTTGAGAAGCATAGGTGTTAGCTCCTCTCTAAATGTTTCATAGAATGAAACTTTTTATTAAAACTTGACCATTAAACAGCTAGGGTGCCTGTTTTATTTACTTAAAAAATTGTATTGTGGGTGATGTTAAACGTATACAAATAGAGTTTGTATACAAACTTACAATCTCCAAGTTCATGACAGTAGAGCGTTGGTCCTGGGACATGAGCTTGCATCAGAATCACCCAGAGGGTTTGCTAAAGCACAGATTGCTGAGCTCCACATCTATAGTCTCAGATTAAAAATTCTGGGGTGAGACACAGAGTTTCCTTTTCTGAGTAGCTCCCTGGTGATGCAGATGCTGCTGGAAGGGAACTACACTTTGAGAACCATTGTACAAGAGAGAAGAGCGAAGGAGCCTCCAATTATCCATCACCCAACCGCAACCATCAATAACTCATAGCCAATCTCAACTCACATATATCTTCTCCCCTACCCCTCTTCCAGATTATTTTCAAGAAAACATCAGAAATCATCTTATTTTATTGGGAACTATTTCAACGCATAGCTCTAAAATATGAGCAATCCATTTTCCTCAACTTTTCATTTTGAAAATGCACCAGGTTGAAGAGTGAACATTCTTTTACTCAGGTTCTGATTATCCCATTGCTTTCTCTCTCTTTTTTTCTTCTTTTTTGCTTAACCACTTAACAGTTCCAAACATTTCATCCAATTACTTCAGAATGTATCTCCTAAGTAATAGGATATTCTCCTGTCTAACCACAGTACTATTATCAGGTCAAAGGGATTTAACAATGACATGATAATGTTATCAAAGTCCGTGTACAGGCCATATTCAAATTTCCCCAATTGTCCCAATAATATCCTTTTGAGGATCAACAGTTCAATCAAGTATCATACATTGCATTCAACTGTCATGTCTCTTTAGTATCCTGTGGTCCCGAACAGTCCCTCAACTTAATTCTTCCATGACAATGACATTTTCCAAGAGCCTCAGCTTGTTTGCTTGTAAAGTGTCCGCAATATGTGTTTGCCTGATATTTTCCTCTTGTTTAGATTTATGTCTTTAGGTTTAATACTCTTGGCAAGAATAAGCAGTCTGTGGCATTATATTTTGATGCCATGCGGGTATTCTCTTCTCCAAAATCATTCTCAGCTCTTGGCCTTAAATTTCTTTCAGAATTCTGGGTCTGGTTTCATTATATTACTTTGGTGGTTGAAAACATGGTGATTCTCTATTTCTAGCATTCATTTCTATTTTTATTAGTGGGCATTTTGCTGTAAAGATGAGCATCCCAGCCTCCCAACCCCCTCCCTTATTGTTGTCGCTGCGTACTGTTGTGTTTGCAGCAACAAAAAAGATGAAAAGCTGTTTATTTGTTGTGTTCAAAGAAATATGAAGAAAACAAAGTGAACAATTTTAAGAGAAATGTAAGCAAATGTAAGATGAATTTGACAAGAATTTCCTCCAACAGTGCAAACAGAATGACAAAATCTGTTGCCTGAAATTGGAATTAACTGTTCAGCAACAACTAAAAACAGTTTTTAACAATTATTAAGAGAATCTGAGGTTATAAATTTGGCCAGCTGTAAAGTAGCTTGGATCTTGGGCGTGCACACACACACACACGCACTCTCTCTCACACGCACACGCTCTCTCTCTCTCTCACACACAGACATTTTAAATGGAGATATAGTAAAAAATAAATTAATTAATAAATTAATTAATACATTATTATTACAGTTACAGAATGTATGCTAGAGAATAGAGAGACCATATACAACATTTTACGGAAAGCACAAGATCTGCAACTAAGCCCATATAATACAGGACCTTTGCAGCAATATGAAAGAGTAATTGATTCAAAACATGAAAGAATTTCAAATACCTTATTTTTCAAATACTTTCTCATGAGTCATGAGACATGAAACCTTGGACAATTAATACTTTAGGTTTTCTCCAAGGACTTTCCAATTTGCAGAGATATGATTGTAGCCTACAAATCTGAACTTGCAGCGTAGAGTCCAGGGAAGCATTTCTATCACTTAGAAAAGAATTTGAGCTAATCACAAAAAAAAAAAAATTCCCCAAAAATAGTGTCTGTATGAAGGACAGCAATCCAGCTGTTATGTCGGAAGTCAAATTTCATAGATGTTTTAAATCAAGGGTCCGATTTTTCTCTTAGTTTTCTTTCCAATGTATGATACATATGGAGAACATAGGTACTTAGGTTTCGAAAGTAGACTATATCATGAATACAGTTATTGAAGTCATTCAGTAAATGCAGTGAATCACTGTAGGTTTATTTTGTCAGTCTCACTAGAGGTTTGTAAGTTGTACTGATCTTTTCAAAGAACCAGATTTTTGTTTCATTGATTTTCTCTATTGTTTTTCTGTTTTCAATTTCATTGATTACTGGACTTATCTTTAGTATCCCCTTCCTTCTGTTTGTTTTGGATTTATTTTGCTCTTCTTCTTCTAGCTCCCTGAGGTGAGAACTTACATTATTGACTTGATACTTTTCCTTTTCCTTAATGTACGCCCTTAATGATGTAAATTTCCCTTCCAGCAACGCTTTAGCTTCATCCCACACATTTGGATATGTTTTGTAATCATTTCCATTCAGGTCAATTCACTTCTTGATGTGCTGGATCGAGTGGCCTCCTTACCACTGAGTGGTGGTGAAAGTCCTGAAATCATCCCAGGAGGGATGGGGAGGGGTGCTGTCTTACTACCTAGTGGAGGTATATATAATTCCAGAATCTCCACGTGATTGATTTCCGCTGACATGTGGGGAAGGGGCAGGGTGGTCCCTGTTTCCTCCAGTACAATGTGAAATTCCTGGCTCCCCACTGGACCTTTGCTGGCTTGAGGGGGGACCAGGCCATAATCTGTTTTTTTTTTTTTCTTTTACCCCATACTGTTTGGCTGCAGTACAGCGGTTACTCTCAAAACCTTTTCTGACAGCAAATACCGTATGCTAACACATATATATGGAATCTAAAAAAAGGTCAGAAGAACCTAGTGGCAAGATGGGAATAAAGATGCAGACCTACTAGAGAATGGACTTGAGGATACGGGGAGGGGGAAGGGTAAGCTGGGACAAAGTGAGACAGTGGCATGGACATATATACAGTACCAAACGTAAAATAGATAGCTAGTGGGAAGCAGCCGCATAGCACAGGGAGATCAGCTCGGTGCTTTGTGACCACCTAGAGGGCTGGGATAGGGAGGGTGGGAGGGAGGGAGATGCAAGAGGGAAGAGATATGGGGACACATGTATATGTATAACTGATTCACGTTTTTGTAAAGCAGAAACTGACACACCATTGTAAAGCAATTATACTCTAATAAAGATGTTTAAAAAAAAAAAACTTTTCTGTCTTGCTGGCTGCCCCATTCCTGATCCTTATGCTAGAGAGAGCAGACTTTTGTTTCGGCTGGGTTTCATTGTTGTTGTTGCTATTGTTGTTGTCGTTGTTGCTTTGTCTGTGCCTTTTGGCATTTCTCTCACTAGCTGGCTTCAGATCCAAGCCTGGGATATACGATGCAGAAAGAAAACCCAGGGAACTCACCACCGTGTCCTTCCTCTGGTTCTGAGATCCTTAGTTGTTCTGCCTTCTCCTACCCACATTGCAGAGTCTTATGATTATTTTATATATGGCGCCCAGGGTTTTAAGTTGTACTTCGGGAGAAGAATAGGGAAACGTACATCCACTCTATTTTCCCTGAGGCAGAATTGTCTATATGAATTTAATTATAAACTCTGATCTTTAGCATTGGTCTGAATTTAAAATTAAATTTAAATTCAATTTAAATCCAACTGAATGGTATTTTAACTGAAAATTAGAATTAAATATAACACCCACCAGAAAGACAAGATCCAGCCTCATCCACCAGAACACAGGCACTAGTCCCCTCCACCAGGAAGCCTACACAACCCACTGAACCAACCTTAGCCACCGGGGACAGACACCAAAAACAACGGAAACTATGATCCTGCAGCCTGCAAAAAGGAGACCGCAAACACAGTAATTTACGCAAAATGAGAAGACAGAGAAACAAACAGCAGATGAAGGAGCAAGGCAAAACCCCACCATACCTAACAAATGAAGAGGAAATAGGCAGTCTACCTGAAAAAGAATTCAGAATAATGAGAGTAAAGATGATCCAAAACCTTGGAAATAGAAAAATACAAGAAACGTTTAACAAGGAATTGGAAGAACTAAATAGCAAACAAACAGAGATGAACAACACAATAAATGAAATTAAAAATTCTCTAGAAGGGATCAATAGCAGAATAACTGAGGCAGAAGAACGGATAAGTGACCTGGAAGATAAAATAGTGGAAATAACTACTGCAGAGCAGAATAAAGAGAAAAGCATGAAGAGAATTGAGGACAGTCTCAGAGACCTCTGGGACAACATTAAATGCACCAACATTCGAATCATAGGGCTCCCAAAAGAAGAAGAGAAAAAGAAAGGGGCTGAGAAAATATTTGAAGAGATTATAGCTGAAAACTTCCCTAATATGGGAAGGAAATAGTTCATCAAGTCCAGGAAGCACAGAGAGTCCCATACAGGATAAATCCAAGGAGAAACACGCCAAGACACATACTAATCAAACTATCAAAAATTAAATACAAGGAACAAATATTAAAAGCAACAAGGGAAACACAACAAGTAACACATAAGGGAATCCCAAAAAGGTTAACAGCTGATCTTTCAGCACAAACTCTGCAAGCCAGAAGGGAGTGGCAGGACATATTTAAAGTGATGAAAGAGAAAAACCTACGACCAAGATTACTCTACCCAGCAAGGATCTCATTCAGATTTGACGGAGAAATTAAAAGCTTTACAAACAAGCAAAGCTAAGAGAATTCAGCATCACAAAACCAGCTTTACAACAAATGCTAAAGGAACTTCTCTAGGCAGGAAACACAAGAGAAGGAAAAGACCTACCATAATAAACCCAAAACAATTTAGAAAATGGTAATAGGAACACACATATCGATAATTACCTTAAAGGTAGATGGATTAAATGCTTCAACCAAAAGACACAGACTGGCTGAATGGATACAAAATCAAGACCCGTATAAACGCTCTCTACAAGAGACTCACCTCAGACCTAGGGACACATACGGACTGAAAGTGAGGTGATGGAAAAAGATATTCCATGCAAATGGAAATCAATAGAAAGCTGGACTAGCAATTCTCATATCAGACAAAATAGACTTTAAAACAAAGACTATTACAAGAGACAAAGAAGGACACTACATAATGATCAAGGGATCAATCCAAGAAGAAGATATAACAATTATAAATATTAATGCATCCAACATAGGATCACCTCAATACATAAGGCAAATACTAACAGCCATAAAAGGGGAAATCGACAGTAACACAATCATAGTAGGGGACTTGAACACCCCACTATCACCAATGGACAGGTCATCCAAACTGAAAATAAATAAGGAAACACAAGCTTTAAATGATACATTAAAAAAGATGGACTTAATTGAAATTTACAGGACATTCCATCCAAAAACAACAGAATACACGTTCTTCTCAAGTGCTCATGGAACATTCTCCAGGATAGATCATATCTTGGGTCACAAATCAAGCCTTGGTAAATTTAAGAAAATGGAAATCATATCAAGTATCTTTTCTGACCACAACGCTATGAGACTAGATATCAATTACAGGGAAAGATCTGTAAGAAATAGAAACACATGGAGGCTAAACAACACACTACTTAATAACCAAGAGATCACTGAAGAAATCAAAGAGGAAATCAAAAATTACCTAGGAACAAATGACAATGAAAACCAAACGAACCAAAACCTATGGGATGCAGCAAAAGCAATTCTAAGAAGGAAGTTGATAGCTATACAAGCCTACCTTAAGAAACAAGAAATATCTCAAGTAAACAACCTAACCTTACACCTAAAGAAACTAGAGAAAGAAGAACAAAAAAAAAAAAAAAACCAAAGATAGCAGAAGGAAAGAAATACTAAAGATCAGATCTGACATAAATGAAAAAGAAATGAAGGAAACGATAGCAAAGATCAATAAAACTAAAAGCTGGTTCTTTGAGAAGATAACCAAAATTGATAAACCATTAGCCAGACTCATCAAGAAAAAAAGCGAGAAGACTCAAATCAATAGAATTAGAAATGAAAAAGGAGAAGTAACCACTGACACTGCAGAAATACAAAGGATCATGAGAGATTACTACAAGCAACTCTATGCCAATAAAACGGACAAACTGGAAGAACTGGACAGATTCTTAGAAATGCACAACCTGCCGAGACTGAACCAGGAAGAAATAGAAAATATGAACAGCCCAATCACAAGCACTGAAATTGAAACTGTGATTAAAAATCTTCCAACAAACAAAAGCTCAGGACCAGATGGCTTCACAGGTGAATTCTATCAAACATTTAGAGAAGAGCTAACACCTCTCCGTCTCAAACTCTTCCATAATATAGCAGAGGGAGGAACACTCCCAAACTCATTCTATGAGGCCACCATCACTCTGATACCAAAACCAGACAAAGATGTCACAAAGAAGAAAACTACAGGCCAATATCACTGATGAACATAGTTGCAAAAATCCTCAACAAAATACTAGTAAACAGAATCCAACAGCACATTAAAAGGATCATACACTATGACCAAGTGGGGTTTATCCCAGGAATGACAGGATTCTTCAATATGCACAAATCAGTCAACGTGATGTGCCATATTAACAAAATGAAGGAGAAAAACCATATGATCATCTCAATCGATGCAGAGAAAGCTTTCGACAAAATTCAACACCCATTTATGATAAAAACCCTTCAGAAAGTAGGCATAGAGGGAACTTTCCTCAACATAATAAAGGCCATATATGACAAACCCACAGCCAACATCGTCCTCAATGGTGAAAAACTGAAACCATTTCCACTAAGATCAGGAACAAGACAAGGTTGCCCACTCTCACCACTATTATTCAACATAGTTTTTGAAATTGTAGCCAGAGCAATCAGAGAAGAAAAAGAAATAGATGGAATACAAATCAGAAAAGAAGAAGTAAAGCTGTCACTGTTTGCCGATGACATGATACTATACATAGAGACTCCTAAAGATTCTACCAGAAAACTACGAGAGCTAGTCAATGAATTTGGTAAAGTAGCAGGGTACAAAATTAATGCACAGAAATCTCTTGCATTCCTATACACTAATGATGAAAAATCTGAAAGTGAAATTAAGGAAAGACTCCGATTTACCATTGCCACAAAAAGAATAAAATATCTAGGAATAAACCTACCTAAGGAGGCAGAAGACCTGTATGCAGAAAATTATAAGACACTGATGAAAGAAATTAAAGATGATACAAATAGATGGAGAGATATACCATGTTCTTGGAGCGGAAGAATCAACATTGTGAAAATAACTCTACTCTCCCAAGCAATCTACAGATACAATGCAATCCCTATCAAGCTACCACTGGCAATTTTCACAGAACTAGAACAAAAAATTTCACAATTTGTATGGAAAAACAAAAGACCCCAAATAGCGAAAGGAATCTTGAGAAAGAAAAACGGAGCTGGAGAAATCAGGCTCCCTGACTTCAGACTATACTCCAAAGCTACAGTAATCAAGAGAGTATGGTACTGGCATGAAAACAAAAATATAGATCAATGGAACAGGATAGAAAGCCCAAAGATAAACCCATGCACATATGGTCACCTTATCTTTGAGAAAGGAGGCAAGAATGTACAGTGGAGAAAAGACCCCCTCTTCAATAAGTGCTGATGGGAAAACTGGACAGCTACATGTAAAAGAAAGAGATTAGAACGCTCCCTAACACCATACACAAAAATAAACTCAAAATGGATTAAAGACCTAAGTGTAAGGCCGGACACTATCAAACTCTTAGAGGAAAACATAGGCAGAACACTCTATGACATAAATCACAGCAAGATCCTTTTTGACCCACCTCCTAGAGAAATGGAAATAGAAACAAAACTAAGCAAATGGGACCTAATGACACTTAAAAGCCTTTGCACAGCAAAGGCACCATAAAAAAGACGAAAAGACAACCCTCAGAATGGGAGAAAATATTTGCAAATGAAGCAGCTGACAAAGCATTAATCTCCAAAACATGCAAGCAACTCATGCAGCTCAATATCAAAAAAACAATCCAAAAATGGGCAGAAGACCTAAATAGACATTTCTCCAAAGAAGATATACAGGTTGCCAACAAACACATGAAAGAATGCTCAACATCATTAATCATTAGAGAACTGCAAATCAAAACTACAATGAGATATCGTCTCACACCGGTCAGAATGGCCATCATCAAAAAGTCTACAAACAATAAATACTGGAGAGGGTGTGGAGAAAAGGGAACCCTCTTGCACTGTTGGTCTGAATGTAAATTGATACAGCCACTATGGAGAACAGTATGGAGGTTCCTTAAAAGACTATAAATAGAACTACCATACGACCCAGCAATCCCACTACTGGGCATATACCCTGAGAAAACCATAATTCAAAAAGAGTCATGTACCAAAATGTTCATTGCAGCTCTATTTACAATAGCCAGGACATGGAAGCAACCTAAGTGTCCAGCAACAGATGAATGGATAAAGAAGATGTGGCACATATATTCAATGGAATATTACTCAGCCATAAAAAGGAATGAAACTGAGTTATTTGTAGTGAGGTAGATGGACCTAGAGACTGTCATACAGAGTGAAGTAAGTAAGAAAGAGAAAAACAAATACCGTAGGCTGACAGATATATATGGAATCTAAAAAAAAAAGGAAAGAAAAAAAAGAAAAAAAATGGTCAAAAGAACCTAGGGGCAAGACGGGAATAAAGATGCAGACCTACTAGAAAGTGGACTTGAGGATACGGGGAGGGGCAAGGGTAAGCCGGGAAAAAGTGAGACAGTGGCATGGACATATATACACTACCAAACGAAAAATGGATAGCTAGTGGGAAGCAGCCGCATAGCACAGGGAGATCAGCTCGGTGATTTGTGACCTCCTAGAGGGGTGGGATAGGAAGGGTGGGAGGGAGGGAGATGCAAGAGGGAAGAGATATAGGGACATATGTATACGTATAAGTGATTAACTTTGTTATACATCAGAAACTAACACACCCTTGTAAAGCAATTATACTCCAACAAAGATGTTTTTAAAAATTAAATTAACTTTGAGTTTAATACATCTAACTTTGATTAAAAATTATAATCGCAAGAAACAAGCAGTTCTCTCTGAGAATCCATTTGAAAATACACAGAACAAACAAACATGTGGCTTGCAAAATTAGAAAATAACATTCAGAGGATTAACCAAGATGGCGGAGTAGAAGGACGTGCTCTCACTCCCTCTTGCGAGAGCACCAGAATCGCAACTGGCTGCTGGACAATCATCGACAGGAAGACACCGGACTTCACCAAGGAGGATACCCCACGTCCAAGGACAGAGGAGAAGCCACAGTGAGACGGTAGGAGGGGCGCAATCAGAGTAAAATCAAATCCCATAACTGCTGGGTGGGTGACTCACAGACTGGCGAGCACTTATACCACAGAAGTCCACCCACTGGAGTGAAGGTTCTGAGCCCCACGTCAGTCTTCCCAACCTGGGGGTCCGGCAACAGGAGGAGGAATTCCTAGAGAATCAGACTTTGAAGCCTAGTGGGAATTGATTGCAGGACTTCAACAGGACTGGGAGAAACAGAGACCCCACTACTGGAGGGCACACACAAAGTAGTGTGCGCATCGGGACCCAGGGGAAGGAGCAGTGACCCTGGGGGAGACTGAACCAGACCTACCTGCTGGTGTTGGGGGGTCTCCTGCAGAGGCAGGGGGTGGCTCTGTTTCACCGTGGGGACAAGGACACTGGCAGCAGAGGTTCTGGGAAGTTCTCCTTGGCATGAGCCCTCCCAGAGTCTGCCATAAACCCCACCAAAGAGCCCAGGTAGGCTCCAGTGCTGGGTTGCCTCAGGCAAAACAATCAACAGGGAGGGAACCCAGCCCCACCCATCAACAGTCAAGTGGATTAAAGTTTTATGGAGCTCTGACCGCCACAGCAACAGTCAACTCTACCCACCACCAGAGCCTAACATCAAGCCTCTTAGATAGGCTCAACCACCAGAGGGCAGACAGCAGAAGCAAGAAAAACTACAATCCTGCAGCCTGTGGCACAAAAACCACAGTTACAGAAAGATAGACAAGATGAAAAGGCAGAGGGCTATATACCAGACGAAGGAACAAGAAAAAAACCCAGAAAAACAACTAAATGAAGTGGAGATAGGCAACCTTCCAGAAAAAGAATTCAGAATAATGATAGTGAAGATGATCCAGGATCTCGGAATAAGAATGGAGGCAAAGATTGAGAAGATGCAAGAAATGATTAACAAAGACCTAGAAGAATTAAAGAACAAACAAACAGAGATGACCAATTCAATAACTGAAATGAAAACTACACTAGAAGGAATCAATAGCAGAATAACTGAGGCAGAAGAACGGATAAGTGACCTGGCAGACAGAATGGTGGAATTCACTGCTGCAGAACAGACTAAAGAAAAAAGAATGAAAAGAAATGAAGACAGCCTAAGAGACCTCTGGGACAACATTAAACACAACAACATTCACATTATAGGGGTCCCAGAAGGAGAAGAGAGAGAGAAAGGACCAGAGAAAATATTTGAAGAGATTATAGTCAAAAACTTCCCTAACATGGGAAAGGAAATAGCCACCCAAGTCCAGGAAGTGCAGAGAGTCCCATACAGGATAAACCCAAGGAGAAACACGCCAAGACACATCGTAATCAAATTGCCAAAAATTAAAGACAAAGAAAAATTATTGGAAGCAGCAAGGGAAAAAAGACAAATAACATACAAGGGAACTCCCATAAGTTTAACAGCTGATTTCTCAGCAGAAACTCTACAAGCCAGAAGGGAGTGGCATGATATACTTAAAGTGATGAAAGGGAAGAACCTACAACCAAGATTACTCTACCTGGCAAGGATCTCATTTAGATTTGATGGGGAAATCAATAGCTTTACAGACAAGCAAAAGCTACGAGAATTCAGCACCACCAAACCAGCTCTACAACAAATGCTAAAGGAACTTCTCTAAGTGGGAAACACAAGAGAAGAAAAGGACCTACAAAAACAAACCCAAAACAATTGAGAAAATGGTCATAGGAACATACATATCGATAATTACCTTAAACGTGAATGGATTAAATGCTCCAACCAAAAGACACAGGCTTGCTGAATGGATACAAAAACAAGACCCATATATATGCTGTCTACAAGAGACCCACTTTAGACCTAGGGACACATACAGACTGAAAGTGAGGGGATGGAAAAAGATATTCCATGAAAATGGAAATCAAAAGAAAGCTGGAGTAGCTATACTCATATCAGATAAAATAGACTTTAAAATAAAGAATGTTACAAGAGACAAGGAAGGACACTACATAATGATCAAGGGAGCAATCCAAGAAGGAGATATAACAATTATAAATATATATGCACCCAACATAGGAGCACCTCAATACATAAGGCAACTGCTAACAGCTGTAAAAGAGGAAATCGACAGTAACACAATAATAGTGGGGGACTTTAACACCTCACTTACACCAATGGACTGATCATCCAAAATGAAAATAAATAAGGAAACAGAAGCTTTAAATGACACAATAGACCAGATAGATTTAATTGATATTTATAGGACATTCCATCCAAAAACAGCAGATTACACGTTCTTCTCAGGTGCGCACGGAACATTCTCCAGGATAGATCACATCTTGGGTCACAAATCAAGCCTCAGTAAATTTAAGAAAATTGAAATCATATCAAGCATCTTTTCTGACCACAACGCTATGAGATTAGAAATGAATTACAGGGAAAAAAACGTAAAAAAGACAAACACATGGAGGCTAAACAATGCGTTACTAAATAACCAAGAGATCACTGAAGAAATCAATGAGGAAATCAAAAATACCTAGAGACAAATGACAATGAAAACACGACGACCCGAAATCTATGGGATGCAGCAAAAGCAGTTCTAAGAGGGAAGTTTATAGCTATACAAGCCTACCTAAAGAAACAAGAAAAATCTCAAGTAAACTATCTAACCTTACACCTAAAGAAACTAGAGAAAGAAGAACAAACAAAACCCAAAGTTAGCAGAAGGAAAGAAATCATAAAGATCAGAGCGGAAATAAATGAAATAGGAACAAAGAAAACAATAGCAAAGATCAACAAAACTAAAAGCTGGTTCTTTGAGAAGATAAACAAAATTGATAAGCCATTAGCCAGACTCATCAAGAAAAAGAGGGAGAGGACTCAAATCAATAAAATCAGAAATGAAAAAGGAGAAGTTACAACACACACCACAGAAATACAAGGCATCCTAAGAGACTACTACAAGCAACTTTATGCCAATAAAATGGACAACCTGGAAGAAATGGACAAATTCTTAGAAAGGTACAACCTTCTAAGACTGAACCAGGAAGAAACAGAAAATATGAACAGGCCAATCACAAGTAATGAAATTGAAACTGTGATTTAAAATCTTCCAACAAACAAAAGGCCAGGACCAGATGGCTTCACAGGTGAATTCTACCAAACATTTAGAGAAGAGCTAACACCTCTCCTTCTCAAACTCTTCCAAAAAATTGCAGAGGAAGGAACGCTCCCAAACTCATTCTATGAGGCCACCATCACCCTGATACCAAAACCAGACAAAGACACTACAAAAAAAGAAAATTACAGACCAATATCACTGATGAATATAGATGCAAAAATCCTCAACAAAATACTAGCAAACAGAATCCAACAGCACATTAAAAGGATCATACACCACGATCAAGTGGGATTTATCCCAGGGATGCAAGGATTCTTCAATATACGCAAATCAATCAACGTGATACACCATATTAACAAATTGAAGAATAAAAACCATATGATCATCTCAATAGATGCAGAAAAAGCTTTTGACAAAATTCAACACCCATTTATGATAAAAACTCTCCAGAAAGTGGGCATAGAGGGAACCTACCTCAACATAATAAAGGTCATATATGACAAACCCACAGCAAACATCATTTTCAATGGTGATAAACTGAAAGCATTTCCTCTAAGATCAGGAACGAGACAAGGATGTCCACTCTCACCACTATTATTCAACATAGTTCTGGAAGTCCTAGCCACGGCAATCAGAGAAGAAAAAGAAATAAAAGGAATACAAATTGGAAAAGAAGAAGTAAAACTGTCACTGTTTGCAGATGACATGATACTATACATAGAGAATCCTAAAACTGCCACCAGAAAACTGCTAGAGCTAATTAATGAATATGGTAAAGTTGCAGGATACAAAATTAATGCACAGAAATCTCTTGCATTCCTATACACTAATGATGAAAAATCTGAAAGAGAAATTAAGGAAACACTCCCATTTACCATTGCAACAAAAAGAATAAAATACCTAGGAATATACCTACCTAGGGAGACAAAAGACCTGTACGCAGAAAACTATAAGACACTGATGAAAGAAATAAAAGTTGATACCAACAGATGGAGAGATATACCATGTTCTTGGATTGGAAGAATCAACATTGTGAAAATGACTATACTACCCAAAGCAATTTACAGATTCAATGCAATCCCTATCAAATTACCAATGGCATTTTTTATGGAGCTAGAACAAGTCATCTTAAAATTTGTATGGAGACACAAAAGACCCCGAATAGCCAAAGCAGTCTTGAGGGAAAAAAACGGAGCTGGCGGAATCAGACCCCCTGACTTCAGACTATACTACAAAGCTACAGTAATCAAGACAATATGGTACTGGCACAAAACCAGAAACATAGATCAATGGAACAAGATAGAAAGCCCAGAGATAAACCCACGCACCTATGGTCAACTAATCTATGACAAAGGAGGCAAAGATATACAATGGAGAAAAGACAGTCTCTTCAATAAGTGGTGCTGGGAAAACTGGACAGCTACATGTAAAAGAATGAAATTAGAATACTCCCTAACACCGTACACAAAAATAAACTCAAAATGGATTCGAGACCTAAATGTAAGACTGGGCACTAAAAAACTCTTAGAGGAAAACATAGGAGGAACACTCTTTGACCTAAATCACAGCAAGATCTTTTTTGATCCACCTCCTAGAGTAATGGAAATAAAAACAAAAATAAACAAATGGGACCTAATGAAACTTCAAAGCTTTTGCACAGCAAAGGAAACCATAAACAAGACGAAAAGACAACCCTCAGAATGGGAGAAAATATTTGCAAACGAATCAACGGACAAAGGATTAATCTCCAAAATATATAAACAGCTCATTCAGCGCAATATTAAAGAAAGACACACCCCAATCCAAAAATGGGCAGAAGACCTAAATAGACATTTCTCCAAAGAAGACATACAGACGGCCACGAAGCACATGAAAAGATGCTCAACA
Organism: Eschrichtius robustus; assembly: GCF_028021215.1. Taxonomy (NCBI): domain Eukaryota; kingdom Metazoa; phylum Chordata; class Mammalia; order Artiodactyla; family Eschrichtiidae; genus Eschrichtius; species Eschrichtius robustus. The sequence continues at coordinate 64,376,365 of NC_090845.1, read as the reverse complement.
TCACTAATTATTAGAGAAATGCAACTCAATACTACAATGAGGTATCACCTCACACCAGTTAGAATGGGCATCATCAGAAAATCTACAAACAACAAATGCTGGAGAGGGTGTGGAGAAAAGGGAACCCTGTTGCACTGTTGGTGGGAATGTAAATTGATACAGCCACTATGGAGAACAATATGGAGGTTCCTTAAAAAACTAAAAATAGAATTACCATATGACCCAGCAATCCCACTACTGGGCATTTACCCAGAGAAAACCATAATTCAAAAAGACACATGCACCCGAACGTTCATTGCAGCGCTATTTACAATAGCCAGGTCATGGAAGCAACCTAAATGCCCATCAACAGACGAATGGATAAAGAAGTTGTGGTACATACATACAATGGAATATTACTCAGCCATAAAAAGGAACGAAATTGAGTCATTTGTTGGACGTGGATGGATCTAGAGACTGTCATACAGAGTGAAGTAAGTCAGAAAGAGGAAAAACAAATATCGTATATTAACGCATGTATGTGGAACCTAGAAAAATGGTACAGATGAGCCGGTTTGCAGGGCAGAAGTTGAGACACAGATGTAGAGAACGGACATATGGACACCAAGGGGGGAAAACTGCGGTGGGGTGGGGATGGTGGTGTGCTGAATTGGGCGATTGGGATTGACATGTATACACTGATGTGTATAAAATTGATGCCTAATAAGAACATGCAGTATAAAAAAAATAAACAAACAAAACAACTAATACTAAACTTTCATTGGGTTATTTGTATGGAAATATGTTAATATAAATGTTTCAGACATTACATGAAATTTCTAAAAATCTTATATGTTCTGGTATAATGTTATAAGTCATAATCCTAGTTACTACTTTAAAATGTATATCTCAGAAATAACTAATTTTCTTGTCAACTGCATTATTATGAACTTTCATCAAATCTTTAACTGTGGACATTTTTAAGTCTTTTGTCATTTACAGACAGTTCTGGGTGTACTCTGATGCTTTTGCAAATATGTTCCTATAAAAGGGTTTCATCTTCAAGAAATTCATGGAAAAGACTCTGACAAGTACAGGTTTCTGGTAACTGACTGTACTGCTGAACTGAATGAATAAGCATTTTCAGAACTCTAATGAAAAACTGATGAACTCATAAAAGTGCTAACAAAAGATCAAGATGAAAAAAAAAATTAATTACATGGGACTGAGTGAACTGATGATGATGAGTATAATTTTTGTGACTTTCTGTCTGAATTTAAAAAAAAAAAATCCCACAAGGACTCAGAGGCAAAGAACATAGAAATCAATTTTCACTGTAAAGTAAAGGAGCTGTTACAGTGGAGGATTACTGGACTGAATGTCAATATTATGACATAGTATGAGTGTGTTTCATGTTTGGTAATTGCAATCATTGTTGCTTTTGTTGTGGTCATCCATGTACAATGCTTGGTGTCAGTCTATTTATCTCTTGTAAAAATAAAATAAAGAAAAAAAAAAAAAGGGCTCCATATGTCCTGGAAAATATGACCTTTAGAGACAATCCACTATTTTTTTTAACCAAATTTCACTTATTTAATTAAAATTTATTGAGAACCTGTTACATGTCTGGCTACTATCATAGATGCTGAATTGTGTGCAAAATGAAAGTTATTTCACTGCTCAAAAAAAGTTCAAATGATCTTCAAGAAATGAGGTTCAAAATGCTCTGTTTCCTGATACAAGTATCACAGTTTGTAAATATTTCCTTTAAAAAGACATGGCTTAATTAAACTCTGTGAATATATTGAAAACTACCATACTCTTTAAAATGGTGAATTTTATGGTACGTGAATTTTATCTCAATATAGCAGTTAGATAAAATTAAAAAGGCATGGCCCCATTTTTCATCTAGCTTTGATGTTTAAAGTTTTAACTTGCAGTTACCAAGAAAATGATGAGAAAACTCAAAACATTAAGTTCCTCAACCATGGCTGATAATTAAAATCTTTCTGTTTCGCAAATAATAATCCTGATGTTGAACAACAAGGTTAAACAAATACTCTGGCTATCAAAAAGCCACTTCAGGTTCACTTTAGATTTAAGAGGAATATTTTTGGTTCAGATTTATATATAATTCAAGTTATCTGAATAATGGCTTCTTTTTGGATATCTGCTTACAGTGATATAAGCTTGAAGTGGTCAAGATCATCTACATACAGCACCTATTTTGTTTTATAATGGCTTTGAGATATAATTCACACACAATAACAGCATTTATTTAAGCACTTATTTTTAAACAATGTTCAAAATTATGATTATAGTTCAAGTAAACTCTGGACCTATTTTCAAAATAAACTGAAATTATGGCTACTGTTGTATAAGCAAAATGACAAATCATTAAATATCCTACAAAAAAAAAAAAAAAAAAAGAAAGAAAATAACATTCAGAACATTCCCAGATAAATCAGGAATAATTAAACGAACTTCATCATAGGTAAACCCAAATTTTGTGTTGGAATGACAGTTTCATGGGGAAAGGTTTCAGTTCCTAATTTTGGATGTTTTTCCAAATTTCTAAGGTATATCTGCTTTGTTGAGTTAATATTCAGAAATATACACTTCATCTTCAAAATAAAAATGATTATGCCTGTAAAAGCTGCTAACGTGACAATCAGGAAGTCCAGTAAATGTGGCAGACTGGTCATTTGGTAAACTCACTAATTTTAGGAGAGACACAAATTTTGTGGTCACCCAGCATCACAAAACTTAACAGGGAAAATTCTGAACAAAGGGGCTCTCTCTGTCTCTCTGAGCCACTATTCATCTGTGAAAATGCATGGAGGGAGGAGCTCACTGTTGGCCAAATGAGACAAATGGATTCTGAACCTCTTACTGTGGGTCACTCTTGTAGATTTTGTGTGTTTATAGCATTTCGGAGGCTGATCAATAGTAATGAGAGCTAATATTTGGGGGTAGGCATTAGCTCTTTGCTATTTAGTGTAGATAACGCACTAAATGCTTTGCAAACATTGTCCCATTTAATCCCTACAATCCCCCTATTATTATCCTCTGTTTGGCCAATTGGGAATCTTAGGCTGAGAGAGACTAAGTACTTTGCCCAGAGTCACACAGCTAAGAAGTGGTAGAGCCAAGTTTCAAATTAAAAATTGCCTCTCTTAAATATTATAGTGTCATTTGGGGGCTCCTGGCAACTTTCCAGACATATTTATCGAAGGCACCAGAATATCTTGAGAAGTCAAGCCCTAAACAAACTGGCTGTGACTAAATTAGCAGGCATCTCCTGCAGTTCAAAGGGCTTTACAGGCACACATACTGCATGTAAACTCGGGTTTTAGGCTGCCATTGAGGATCTTTGATCAACGACCAAGTGATATTTGTTGGATATGCAGAGATTGATTCAAAAGGAGAAGGATGGAGCTATATTTCCACACCATAGTGTGAAGAGTGGTCTCTTGGGTCCCTCCTACTTTTTACCCTAAATTCTATCAGTAACCAAAAGGGTTATGGGCTGCATCAATATAAAAACAAGCCATTTCAGTGGAAAATACTAACTTGGTGTTATGGAATTATGAAAACCAAGATTGGTTGTTCAAATGAATCTCTGTTTCTAACTCTTCATATGGGAGAGAGCTGCAGCTCCACCCCTGCCCCCCTCCCCCATCTGCACTCTTACTTCCTTGAAGCTCTCAGCTTCCTGAAGTGACTAGAGGTGAAATTAGTTGTGACCTGGAGGTATTAGTCAGGCTAGCTGCCAAATATCCAGGTGAAAACCTGGTTATATTTAAGCCATGGTGGCCAAAAATACTCCCCATTAAACCGAATTAGGAGATAATTTGGTGACCAGACACAGGCTTGGCAATCATTATGCTTCAAAGGTTCCACTTTAAGTGAATCTATTTGAAAGTGACAACTTTGAGAGCAAAGATGGTGTCTTATACACCTTTGCTTAGTGCTCCTGTTGTGGTCCCTTTCACATGCTTGGTGACCCAAAAAGTTATTCCTTGGGAGACATGTAAGTACAAGCACAGTTTACTGCCCAGGAACAAGCACCCTGATAGACAAGCACAGTGAAAGATTGTACAGGAAGTCAGCCAAAATGGCAGAAGAAGGACCTCTGAAAATTCTCTCCTCCCTTAAAGCAATGAGAAAACTGGCAAAAAAATGTTCAGAATCAATGTTTTCAGAACTCTAGAAATTCACCAAAAGTATGCAACAACCACAGATATGTTTATTCTAGAAAAACAGCTGAATCTCAGTAGGAAGAGTGAGCTAGGTGGCATTTCAACTAATCCTGTTCTCATGCCCCTCTATCCAACTCTGTGGTAGCTTTGAATACTAACGGCCTGCAATCACGGTGAAAACCGGCCGCCTGGCAGCCACCAGAGGGAGCAGAAATGGCATGGGCCTCCTGCAAAGCCTCATTCCCAGAGAACTGTCATTATTTGACCTGTCTGGTCGTTCCCTGGAAGACCCCACTTGGGTGGCTGTCTCTGACTCAGAGCTTACCCAGTTTGAAATTCCTTTTCCCTGACGGCATTTGTCAAAAACATTTAGAGTCACAAACAGAACCCAACAATACATTAGAGCAATCATACACCATGATCAAGTGAGATGTATCCCGGGTGGGCAAGGATTTTTCAATATCCACAAATCAATCCATGTGATACACCACATTAACAAACTGAAGAATATAAACCACACGGTCATCTCAAAAGGTGCAGAAAAAGCTTCCGATAAAATTCGACACCCATTTATGATCAAAATTCTCCAGAAAGTGGGCATAGAGAGAACATACCTCAACGTAATAAAGGCCATTTATGACAAACCCACAGCTAACATCATACTCAATGGTGAAAAGCTGAAAGCATTCCCTCTAAGATCAGGGACAAGACAAGGCTGCCCACTCTCACCACTTTTATCTGACATAGTTTTAGAAGTCCTAGCCACAGCAATCATAAAAGAAAAAAAGAAATAAAAGAAATTCAAATTGGAAAGGAAGAAATAAAACTGCCAATGTCTGCAGATGACTTGATACTATACATAGAAAACCCTAAAGACACCACCACAAAACTTCTAGAGCTTCTCAATGAATTGGGTAAAGTTGTAGGATACAATTAATATACAGAAATCTGTTGCATTTCTGTATACTAACAATGAAGTATCAGAAAGAGAAATTAAGGAAACAATCCCATTCACCATCACAACAAGAAGAATAAAATACCTCGGAATAAACCTAACTAAGGCGGCAAAAGACCTGTACTCCAAAAACTATAAGACGCTGATGAAAGAAATTGAAGACAACACAAACAGATGGAAAGGTACACCGTGTTCTTGGACTGGAAGAATCAATATTGTTAAATTGACCATACTACCCGAGGGAGTCTACAGATTCAACACAATCCCTATCAAAATACCAATGGCACTTCTCACAGAACTAGGACAAAATTTTTTTTAAATTTGTAAGAAAACACAAAAGACCCCGAATAGTCAAAACAATCTTGAGGGGGGAAAAGAAAAAAAAAAACATTTAGAGGCAATTAATTATCATTGCAGCTGCCTCAGGCAGTGGGCCACACTTGGGACAAACAATAGGCGAACCAAAATCTTATAAGGGAAACCTAGGTAATGAGATGTCCATAGGGACTTTGAAAAGCTATGACGTATCCCTAGGAAACTTGGAGGCCTGGTACCTTCCCAGGATGATGGCAAGCTCTGGAAAGACCCAAAAACGAGGAGAAATGAAGGCTAAAACAGAACTGACAAATAGCAGGCAGAGTTTTGAAGGCATACACACAGACCTCCTTGGCAAAGACTGGGAAATTTAGCAGTTACAGGCATTTGAAGACATTTCTGTGCAATCATTAGGTAACCACCAAGCTAACCAAGTGGTGAATTTGGTAACCACACACAACAGAGGATACAGAAGTCCAGAAAAGCCACTAAAAAATCAAATGACAGCAAGAATACCCACAACAAGCAGCAACAACAAAACCTGGAAAGGAGGCAGTATCTGAATTCCAGAGTTGCCACATTCTATCATTGAAAATGTCCAGCTTTCCACCAAAACGTATCAGACATGCAAAGAAGCAGGAAAGTGTGGGAGATACATATGGATGTCCAGACATTGGACTTACTAGAAAGAGACTTTAAATCAGCTATTGTAAACATGTTCAAACATCTAATGGAAGCCATGTCTTATGAATTAAAGGTAAGCATGAGAACGATGGCTCATGAAATAGAGAATATCATCAAAGAGATAGAAATCGTTTTTAAAATACCAACTAGAAATTCCGGAGCTCAAAAATATATTAACTGCAATGAAAAAGTCACTAAAGAGTCGCTACAGAAATTAGAACTGGTATGATAAAACAAAATCATCAAGCATGAAATTTAGAGGCAATTGAGATTGTGCACTCTGAGGAAAAGAAAGAAAAAAGAATGAAGAAAAATGAACAGAGCCTCAGGGGCCTTGTAGGGCATGATTAAGCACACCATCTTATGCATAATAAGAGTCCCTGGAGGAGAGAAGAGGAGAAAAAGGGGAAGAAAGAATATGGGGAAAACATGGCCCCAAACTCCCCAAATTTGATTAAAATTATTAATCTAGTCGAACAAAAAGCTCTGAAACGCCACGGAGGATAAACTCAAGGAGATCTGTACCTAGAACCAGCTTATTCAAGCTGATGAGAGTCAAGGACAATGAAAGAATGTTGAAAGCAAGGAGACAAGCAGCTCATCACATACAAGGGATTAACAGCTGACTTCTCATCAGAAACTTTGGGGAACAGAAGATAGTGGGAAGTCACCTTCAAAGTGCTGAAAGAAAAAATCCCATCAACCAAGAATATTCTATCCAACAAAACTCTCTCTTCAAAAACGAAGGGAAGATAAAGCCATTCTCAGACAAAGAAAAGCTGAGTGAATATATTGCTAGCAGACCTGCCCTACAAGAACTACTAAGTGGAAATCCCCAAAAGGCACTAGAGAGTGACTTGAATCCACCTGAAGAAACAAAGAGCATCACTAAACGTAACTAAGTGGGCATTTATAAAAGGCAGCATCAGTGTATTGTTGTTTGTAACTCTTTTCTACCTTTGTCTGGTTTAGAAGAGAAGTGCATAAAGCAATGATTATAAAACAATCTGGATGGGCTTAAAGTTAAGGTATAAAGATGCAATTTGGGGGACAATAATAGTACAAAGGAGCTGGTGGGTCCAGAGGTATACAGGACCAAAGTTTCTGTATAATATTAAAATTAAGTTGGTATTATTCTGAGTTAGATTCTTTTAAGTTAAGACCTTAATTGTCAACTATGAGCTCACCACTAAGAAAATAATTCAAAAACAATAAGAGGATGAAAATGGTATGTCAGAAAATATCTATTTAACACAAAATGGCACCTCAATGGTAAGAGAGAGGAACATAAAGACACGAGGGAAAAAACCGAAAATGGTTGACATAAATCCCACCTTAACAGTAATCACATTAAGTGTAACTAGAATGAACACTAAAAGGTAAAGCAGATATTGGCAGAATGTCGTACAGATAGAAAGCAGAATGGTCGTTGCCAGGGGCCGAGGGGAGAGGGGAGGAATGGAGAGTTAGTGTTAAATGGGAACAGAGCTTCATTTAGGGAAAATGAAGATGTTCTGGAGATGAATATGGTGATCGTTACACAACAGTGTGGATATACTTAATGACACAGAACTCTATGCCTAAAAATGGTTAAATGTTAAATTTTATGTTATGTTTTATTTTATTTTTTTCTTTATAAAAAGGAAAACATGGAGAGACATCCCCTGCCCATTGACTGGGAAACTTAATATTGGTAATATGGCAATACACCCCAAACTGATCTACAGATTCAACGCAATCTCCAACAAAATCTCAGCTGACTTCTTTGAAGACATAAATAAGCTGATCTCAACATTCACACGTAAATTGAAGTGTCCAAGAATAGCCAAAGCAATCTTGAAAAAGAATATTAAGTTGGACTGCTCACACTTTCCAATTTCAAATCTTGCTACAAAGCTCCAGCAATCAAGAGAGTGTGGGTTTGGCATAACGGTAGTTATATAGAGTAATGGAATGGAATTGAAAACCCATCAATTAACTTTCACATTTATAGTCAATTGATTTTTCAAACAGGATGGCAAGATAATTCTATGGGTTAAGGAAGGGTGTTTTCAACAAATGATGCTGGGACAACTGGATATCCACATGCAAAATAATGAAATTGGACCCGATCCTTATTTGACTCCATATACAAAAATTAATTCAAAATGGATTATAGACCTAAATATAAACGCTAAAAATATAGAACTCTTAGAAGAAAGCACAGCAGTAAATCTTCCTGACATTGGATTAGGGAATGGCCTCTTAGATATAATACCAAAAGCCCAAGGAACAAAAGGAAAACTGATTTATTGGACTTGGTCAAATCTTAAACTTTAATTGATGCAAATCATACCATCAAAAATGTTGAAAGAGCACCTACAGAATGGGAGAAAGTGTTGGAAAATCATGTAACTTATAAGGGACTTATATCCGGATGCTATAAATTAGTTTTAAAAACCAATAATAAGATCATCTATAACATTTTTCTAGATTCCACATATATGGGTTAATATGCAATATTTGTTTTTCTCTTTCTGACTTACTTCACTCTGTATGACACTCTCTAGGTCCATCCACGTCTCTACAAATGACCCAATTTCGTTCCTTTTAATGGCTGAGTAATATTCCACTGTATATATGTACCACATCTTCTTTATCCATTCATCTGTCGATGGACATTTAGGTTGCTTCTAGGTCCTGGCGAATGTAAATAATGCCGCAGTGAACATTGGGGCGCATGTGTCCTTTTGAATTGTGGTTTTCTCAGGGTATATGCCCAGTAGTGGGATTGCTGGGTTATAGGATAGTTCTATTTTTAGTTTTTTAAGGAACCTCCATACTGTTTTCCATAGTGGCTGTATCAGCTTACATTCCCACCAACAGGGCAAATGGGTTCCCTTTTCTCCACACCCTCTCCAGCATTTATTGTGTTTGTAGATTTTTTTGATGATGGTCATTCTGACCACTGTGAGGTGATACCTCATTGTAGTTTTGATTTGCATTTCCCTAATAATTAGTGATGTTGAGCATCTTTTCATGTGTCTCTTGGCCATCTGTAGTCTTCTTTGGAGAAATGTCTATTTAGGTCTTCTGCCCATTTTTGGTTTGGGTTGTTTGTTTTTTTGATATTGAGCTACATGAGCTGCTTGTATATTTTGGAGATAAATCCTTTGTCAGTTGCTTCATTTGCAAATATTTTCTCCCATTCTGAGGGTTGTCTTTTCATCTTGTTTATGGTTTCCTTTGCTGTGCAAAAGCTTTTAAGTTCCATTAGGTCCCATTTGTTTATTTTTATTTTTATTTCCAGCTCTCTAGGAGGTGGGTCAAAAAAGATCTTGCTGTGATTTATGGCAAAGAGTGTTCTGCCTATGTTTTCCTCTAAGAGTCTAATAGTGTCTGGCCTTACATTTAGGTCTTTAATCCATTTTGAGTTTATTTTTGTGTATGGTGTTAGGGAGTGTTCTAATTTCATTGTTTTACATGTAGCTGTCCAGTTTTCCCAGCACCACTTATTGAAGAAGCTGTCTTTTCTCCATTGTATATTCTTGCCTCCTTTGTCATAGATTAGGTGACCATAGGTGGGTGGGTTTATCTCTGGGCTTTAAATGTATGAATACCAAGGGGGAAAGTGGGGGTGGGAGGAATTGGGAGATTGGGATTGACACATGTACACTACTGATGCTATGTATAAAACAGACAACGAATGGGAACATACTGTATAACACAGGGGACGGTACTTAATGCACTGTGGTCACCTGAATGGGAAGGATATCCCCAAAAGAGGGGATATATGTATATGTATAGCTGATTCATTTTGCTGTACAGGAGAAACTAACACAACATTGTAAAGCGACTATACTCCAATAAAAATTAATTTAAAAAAAACAATAATAAAATATATAACCTTATTGAGAAATGGGCAAAAGATGTGTTTCTTCCCAAAAGATATAGAAATGGCCAATAAGATCACGAAAATTGGCTCAATACACGTTAAAATTCCTTAGGGGAATTCAAATAATAACCACAACGAGATACAACTTCACACCCATCTAGATGGCTATTATTTTGTAAGGGGTGGGGGGAGAAGGGGGAGAGGGAGTATGGGAGGAAGGAAGAAAGAAAAACAGAAAACAAAATTGTTGACAAAATGTGGAAAATGGGAACCCTTGGGCCTTACTGGTAGGGCTGTAGCTGCTGTGGAAGACCATATGGTGGTTCCCCAGAAAATTAGGTTTGGGATTACCATATGATTCAGCAATTACACTTCTAGGAATTGCAAAAAGGGGTTCAATCAGATAAGGTGAAAAAACCCAGGTGTCCATCAGCAATGAAAGGATAAACAAAATGTGGTATATACACACGATGCAATATTACTGAGGCTTAAAAAGAAATGAAATTCTGATATATGCCACAACATGGATGAACGTTGAAGACGTTGTGCTGGATGAAATAAACCAGGTACAAAATGACAATTATCTTATGACTTCACTTATATGAGGTACGTAGAGTAGTCAGATTCATAGAGATAGAAAGTAGAATGGTGATTGCCAGGGTCTGGTGGGAGAGAGGCATGGAGAATTATTGTTTAATAGGTACAGGGTTTCAGGTTGGGGTGACGAAAAAGTTCTGGATGTGGATGGTGGGGATGATTACACATCCATGTGAATGTACTTAATGTCATTGCATTTTATACTTAGCATGGTTAAAATGGTAAATTTTATGTATGTTATGTATACTTTACCACAATAAAAATATAGAAAGAAAGAAAGACTCAGTCTCACGGAAAATTACTTTGCCCTGCTAGGAAATTTCTTATGTATGAAAGGCAAAATTTTCATTAGGAATATAGGTAGGGATTTACCAATGATAGTGTATGCATTTATAATCTTTAAAATTGAATTTGTATTTCAAAATTTTCCCATAAAGAAAACTTCAGTTCTACATGGCTACACTGATGAACAAGATCACACATTTTAAAGAAAAAATAGTGACAGTCCGACAGAACTTTTCCAGAAAATACAGGAGGAACTCTTGCCTATACATTTTATGAGGGCAGCATTACTTTCACACAAAAAATAGAAAAAGACACTACAAGGGGCAAAAAGCACCACAGACCAATATCTTTGATGAATATACAGGTAAAACTACCTAATACAATTTTAGAAATATGAATCCAGTGATATATAAGAAGTATAATCCATGACCAAGCAGATTTATCCTAGGAATGCAAGGTCATTTTAACATTAAAAAGTGCATCGATGCATTTTTTTGTCATATTAAGGGAATGAAAGAAAAAAATGATTATCACAATATATGACAGAAAAGCCATTTGATAATATAAAACATCCACTCATGATTAAAACAAACAAACCAACAAAAAACTGATAACTTAAGAACAGAAGGGAACATATCTAACCAGATAAAGTGCTTCTACCAAAAACCTGCTGTTGGCATCATACTTAATGGTGAAAGACTGAATGCTTCTCCCATAAGACTAGGAATATGGCAGAATGTCCACTCTCACCATGTCTATTCAATATTATACTTGCGGCCCTGGTTGATGAGTTAAGGCAAGAAAAAGAAATGCAAGGCATACAGATAGAAAAGGAAGAAGTAAAAAATGATCTTCATTTTCAAAAGGCATGATAATCTACATAGAAAATATTTAGTAGTCTACAAAAAACAAAAATCATCTCCCAGATCAGATAAGCAATTTAACAAGGTCACAGGACAGAAATTCAATATTAAAAAAGTCCTTTCTATTTCAATATAGTAGGAACAGATAATTGGAGATGAAGAAAAAAATTTTAATGTCACTAACAATAGCACTAAAATGAATGAAATACCTACTGAGAAGTTTAACGTAATATGTGCAAGACTTGCATGCAGATAACTATAAAATATTGCTGAGAGAAATTAAGGAAGACCCAAATAAATGGAGATATACTATGTTCATGGCTCAGAAGACTCCAAAAGGTTTAAGATGTCAAGTCTCTAATAATTCATCTATAAATTTGCCATAATCATAATTAAAATGAAAAGCTATTTCTAGAACTTATATGGAAATGCAAAGGACATACAATAGCCAAAGCCATTTGGATAAGAACAAAGATGGAGGACTTACACTACCAAATTCCCTGACTTAATGTAAAGGTATAGTAGTCATGACAGTGTGGTATTACCATAAAAATAGACGTATGGATCAATGGATAAAATAGAAAGCCTAGAAATAGATGTACACAAAAATATGGTCAGTTGATTTGTGACGAAGGTGCTAAGATAATTAAATTAACTGATAATTAACTAATAGAGCTGGAGAAAGTGGATCTCCATATGGAAACCGCAAACAAACGTGAATACCTCACACTATATGCAAAAATAAAAACCCTCAAAATAAATAATAGAGCTACCTACAATAGAAAACCTGCAAGAAAATATGGGAGAAAACTTCCATGTTGTGAGGTTAGGCAAAGATATCTTAGGTAGAACATTCATTCAAAAACTATGAATCATAAAGGAAAAACAATCAATGGACTGTTAACAAAGTTAAAACAAAACCCGAAAACTTTTGCTTCTCAAAGTCCAGGGTTCAGTATCTCTGTGTGGCACCACTTTTTACTCCTATACTGGAACCTCATGACTGACCTTGACTTCTACTTAACCCCTAGAAGAGAAACCTGGGTCTACTTCTTTTCAGTTGCAAAAAACGTACTTTATTGTCTTGAGCATCTGCTTGCAAAGCTCCCCCCTTTCTCTATTTCCTGGCCAACTTCTTTCCTCACTCATTTCAGGCATGTCTTCTCTGGGAAATCTCCAAGACTCTATTCCAACACTCGAGGCGGAGTGGCTGTCCCTCCTCCATCCTCCCATAGCCATACAAACTTCCTTCTACCTCTCTCTATTGTAACCATCCTTTTTTGTTGGCTTCTTTCCCACGGAATGACTTGAAGCAGCAACAAAACCTCATCTGTTTTTATAACCTCAGGCCATGGCCCGTGATAGACTCCTGGAGAGACAATCAATCCTGTATCCTCACATGTATATAAGAGATGCCTCCCTAAGCAACATTATTATTTCAAAAACCGAGTAAAGACCCTTAGGCCACCTACTTCCACTCTTCCTTCCAGGTACTGTTTGCAGAGAGCTCCCTTGAAGTCAGTGGAGCAGAGCCTCATAGTTCTGGGTGATAAACAGGGGGCAAAACTAAGCAGCTTCTCTTGAAACCCAAGCGTCAAAGATGGAATCTCATATAACAGGACTAGGTAACAAGGAGCTCTCACCTCAGTTGTTTTGATTTCAACTTAGCCCAGCCCAGGTCCTTCCCCTCTGTCCCTCACATTTTTCAAGCCCTCCAGTCCCCAAACCACCTGTCTACTACCCATCAGGTGCTGACTGTCTCACAGTCAGCATCTCATATAACCCCCTGAGAGGTAAACCTCTGCTGTTGATTTGGGCTGTGGATACCATCACCCAGCTCACCCTCCTTGCTTTGATAACCCATTTAGACCCATACACCTCCCCAGGGCTTTAAGGTACACAATCCTATGAATCTAAATGTGGAGAGGGTCCACACGAACACCCCTGTCTATGGCATCCCCACCAAAAGACAACTCACCATCTGCCTGAACACTTCTGCTTTATTTGTTCAGCAATCAGAAACCTGGCTTAAGCCTGCTGGGAGGTTCAGGGGAAAGAAGAAGAAGAGAGACAGAGAGAGGGGAAGGGTGGGAGTAAGAGATACAGGAACAGAGGGGATGTCACATACCAGAAATGTATCCACTGCTTGAGCACAGTGCACTCAGTTGCAGGAGGGCGGGGTCAGAGGGGCTGGAGGGGTGTGGAGGGCCAGGCCCTCAGCCTCTTTGCACACAGCAGAGTCAGGAACTTAGCTGGTCTCTTCAAGGAAGTCCTGTCGGTCACTACAAGCACATCACACCCTCCTAGAAGCATGATCTTCATTTCCTTCCTTCCACCTCCTGACCTGGTGAGTCTGCTTTCCCTCTGGTGTCATGGTGTGTCAGCCCCAGGGGCTGGGATGTGCTCTGTAGAGGTCACTGCTATATCCCCAGCACCTGGAACAAGGCCGAGATGTACATACTAACTTGTTGAATACCAGGGAAGGCAGGGACCATTAGGATGAGGCTATTCTTCTCCTTCTCTCCCTCTCCCTCTGAAGAACGGGAAAGGTCAACTTAAAGACACTGAGGAATTTGTTGTTTTGTCTGACACCATGTAGAGCCCATCCAATGGCACAGGGAGCCTGCTGGTCCCCAAGGGTCTTGGAGGAGCCAGTTCCAGAGAGCCCTGCCCTGTTTCACCAAGTCCTTCAGGTGAGAGCTCAGAGCCAGCCTCTGCCTCTCTCACTGCTCACAGCCAAGCCAACGTGCTTCCCCTTCCTGCTCGACCCAGAGAGTCCCCAGGCCAGGCCTGACTTCCCCCCAGCGTTCCCAAGGGTCCAGTTGTCACTCTGCTTTCCTTTGTAAGGTAGGATATCAGACACTCAGAAGCTGAGACCTCAGGACACAGACACAGACCCATGAACGGTGATCAAGCCCCCTGTGCTGCCACCTGTCCCTGCTTTCCCCAGTTTCTCAGTCGCTGGGCCCGAAACAAATGCTGCCACACTCGACTGTTTTCACCTCATCTTTTCAACAGTGTAGCTTTCAACACTGACACCAGCCTCAGGTGAATTGGGGGTTGTCAGTGGTGGGGGAGGGGGGCGTGGCGGAGGGAGGGAGCTAGCATCTCACTTAGCCCTATAAGGCTGTACACCCTCCTTCTTGGGGCAGTGCCGCTGGTTCCTCAGTCATGGTTGCAAGAGACTTCAGCCAATGGAGAGTGAATTTTCCACAGCAGACAGCTCTGACCCTGAGGGGAAAGGACTGCAGGAATGAGAAAGGAATAACATCTCTCTTCTCCTAACACCACACGGAGTCTTCATATCTGAGGACCACTGGGCAGTGGTTGTATAGAAGGGGATGGGGGAGGTACACGTGGAAAAAGAATCTCTGGATCCGAAGAAAAACTCTTAGCCCCGCACACATAGAGGCAGCTCCCAAGCACCCCCACTCCACCACAAGACAGCCCCTCCAACAGGCAACCTGGTCTCTAACTACAGATTATTCATTTTCATAAGATGATTGGGTTTTTTTCCCCTTTCTAAGGTGACCTTGATATGTATTGCAACATAATATCAGCAAGGGAAGTCTATCCCGGGGGTTGGACCATATTTGTCCCTTTAGCCCAACAACATGTGAAGGCCCTGTTAGATGTTGCAACACCAAAAATCACCAGGCAACAGATAAAGATACAGGATGTGCTCTTCATATCAAAGAGCCTAACTGGCACACACCAAAATATCCTTTTCTCCACGTAGTCCCCTATTCAAGGCCAGGAGTGGAAAAAGTGCTTGGTCAGTGCCTGCTGTGTGAATTAATTGTCCTTTAGCTGTTCAGAGGTCCAGTGTCTTTAAGCACTAATGAATCCCAGGTGGAATAGGGCTCCGGTAGGAAACAACATTTGGGAGTCCCAAATAGATAGCTGTTTTATAGACCTTTTCCTACATCCCTGGAGGGCAGCGAAGGTGGAACCCACAGGTACAGAATCTTAGTGTGATTGGCTTTCTTTAGGTCTAGCGTCTCAGCAGCTATTCCTGGTGGCCTAGGAACCGCCCATTTCCCCACATGGCTCTGTTCTCCTAGGCTGGGCCCTGTCTCATGGGGACGCCCAGTTCCATATCGCTGCTTCTCCAAAAGAGGCTGGGATCTCACATCCTGGGGCTCTCTCCTGTCCAAAAGATGCGAGTATCTCCAACTCCCAGGTCTGGGGAGCCTGCTGGCCTTTCACTCCTTTGTAGCTGCTGTTACCTCTCACATCAGTCACTAGACACGACTGAGGGTTACAGAGAATATCTGCCCATGCATGCATGCATGCGTGTGCGTGTGTGTGTGCGTGTGTGTGTTTAGGATGTGAATATTTGTGGAAACAAGGAATTATATGCTGAAATCTGGTAGATAAACATGGAGAGGGGTTCAGCGGCCACACTTGAAATCCAAGCAGCAGAGATGGGATTTTATGTAGCAGGATGTGGTATCAAGGAGTCCTCACTTCTGATCCTCACCCTCAGAACAACCCCACCCTGTCCAGGTTTCTCAAACCTGACCCTAACATTTTTGAAGCCCTCTAGGCCCAGAGCCACCTGCCCACTACTGTCCAGACACCGAATGACACCCACACACAGCACTATACATCATCTCCTGGAAAGAACACCTCTGCTGTCGATTTGACCTCAGGCTGCCGTCACCCCTCGCAGCCCCTCTTGGGGCTCTGATGCACCACATGGCCTTACCTGCATCCCACTTTGTACAGGCCTTTGGATTCTGCAGCCTCACAGCAGGAGATAGTTTCCCCTGCCAGCCCCAGATTCATAAGGTATTCCCCATATGCCTCCCCAAGGACACTCCCTGCCTGGGAGAACCATAATCTTTCTGGCTGACCTTGGGCAAGTCCTTCCTCTCTTTTCAGCTTGGCACTTCCGGAAGTGATTGCCTGCGTTTTCAGTAAGTCATGTTCTCCTACCTGTGTGCATCCTTAAGCCTTCTGATCCTTGTCTGTTTGTGGAGGGCTCAGAATCAGCTGGAAATATGCCTCCCCTTCCTGTCAGCCATGATTAGGAATGCATCTCAAGAGGGGCCTCATTACCCCTTGAACAGTCAGGTGAACAGTCAGAGCACACAGGACAGTTGTGTGGAGGAAGTAGACAGACAGTTCAGCAGTAGGGAGAGGTGTGGGTCATCAGTTTTCCATCTTTGTTTCTCAAACATTACTGAGCCCAAGTTCTGAGCTCTCCTCCTTTGCATATGTTTCCCCCCACCCCCAAGTACATCATATCACAATCCCTGAACCCTAGGGATGGCTCAGGTAGGTGAAGAAAGTGGACGGCTCCTCAGGAGAGGGTATGGGTCAGCAGGATCTCCCAGCTCTTATGGTGAACAGATGACCATTGGAGCCTACGAGTGAGCAAGAGATTAAGCATGGTTTGTTTGTTTTTTTCTTTTTTTTTTTTTTTTCCCCACCCCATCCACACTCATTCTCTCTGGTGCTATGTCCCAGTGAAATCCTGGGCAACCTTTGGAAGGTGGCAACATTTGCCTTCAGCTCTGCCAAACATTACACAGCCTGCTGTGTTACAGGGGCTTCACACGTGTTCAGTTTATTCTCCGGCCTTCCAAAACAAGGGGAGTGGTGTGAACGCCATTCTGAGGTCACATCACCAGCAAGGGACAGAGCCAGGGTTCAGTCCCTGGCTGATCTGAGGCAAGGGCCCTTCCATTACAGCAGTGCAGCCTACACGCCATTGGCCCCAGCTAGGATCCCTGGGTTCTCTGTGTCACAGTTCATCCTCTTAGGGACAGGGATTCTGTACATGCAGTCCTACACCCAACAAAGCTAAAACACTAAGGGGGTCAGGGTTCCTAGGTGACAGGATCACCTGGAGACAGTTGCCACTGCTCAAGGTCCAATCTCATACAACGCCACACCCCACTGGGGAATTATTTATATTAATAGAATGATGGTGGTCATCCAATGGAAAAAGAATGACATCTGCTGTACCCTTCACCTGTTGCTCCCTGAGGCAATTCTATAGACCTCCGGGGCACTCCTGAGCATGGTCTGAAAACCACTCGTCTCGTGCAAAAGATGGAGTCTAATGGTGGGCCTTTCAAGCACAGAATAATGTGTGTAGCCCTCAGCTTCCCAAGGCAGGGAGCTCAATCATTCCGCCTTCCCAATGGAGAGCACACTCTCGAGGACCACAACCACAAAAGGCTGACCCATCCGGATAGATAGTCTTAGGTTGGAGGTGGACCAGGACGGAGGGGCAAAGAGGGGCCAAGAATGATACCCAGGTCTCCAGCTTGAGTGACCTGTGGCCTGGGGTTGCCATTCACCAAGATAGGGATCACAAGTGGAGAAGCAGGATTCAGCGGGAAGCTGAAGACATCAGGTCTGGACGTAGACACTGCTAAAATTCACAGAGCCGATGGGATGGTGGGAAGCTACCTTAAATATGCTCACAATGACAAAGGAAATCAACAAAATCCTATGCCACTTGGGGAGTGGATACATATGCTGTTTCATTCATTTAATTTTTTTTACATACATGATTATCCACATAATAAGTGTGTTACGTTTTGGTGTATGTTGTGAAGGTAGGGCTCAAACTCTGCGGTAACTCTACAAGGCATTTAATAATGAATAGTTGTAACAGTTACCATTCATCTCAGTGGATTAGAAGCAGCTCTGTTTTTTCTGCAGTTGACTGAACTGGGTTGGACTTGTATCACCCTCAGTGCTTTCTTAATATCTGCCAGTGCTGTCGGATTTACCTCATCAATCTCCACAGAATTCCTGAAGGGTTGAGAAGGACTTTGGGAGGCGGGGATGAGTCCAGGGGCTTATAGGAATAATAGCTTCTGTCTCACAGAAGGGCTGTGAGGATTGAGTGGGATGCCCCTTCCAAAGAGCAGCAGGTGTTGAACCGGGCCCAGAGCTGACAGAGCAGTTTCTTCGAGGTCAGGCACTTTGGGGTAGGCTTTGGATCTCATTTGTTCCCCCTTCCCCCCAACCTGCCCCAGCAGCCACTTGCATGAAAATCATGAATACACCAGCAATAGCTGAGAGCTTGCCACGAGGAGGGTTATGGACTGCTGAAATGATTGCTGGAGATATAGCACATCTCCTTCCCTTTTAACCCAGCTAGGGTCAAAGAACTCTCCCCACCCCAACTCTGTGAAGTGAGGGTCAGAACTGTCATTTTGGTTTTAGAGACGTGACCAGGAGAGAATTGCAGTCAGCCAAAGTCACGGTCAGGGATGGGTCTGGTCCTGGCCCCCAGATCTCCGGACCCTCAGTACAGTGTTCTTCTGTCCAGCCGGCCCATTATCATGTCCCGTTCTTCTGAAATACCTTGTCGTGGGGGGGTTAAAATAGGCATGTTCCTCTAGGGGTAAAAGGGTCTAGCTTTGCAATGTACTTTATTCCCTCTATGCCTGGGAGGAGACAGGTGTGAAGGGGCTTTAGTGTTGGCTGACAACCTATCATGGGCCCAACTCATTACATCGTTTTCGATTCTTGCACACACATAGGTTAGGATCTCAGGTTGGCATCAGGGAGCACATCGCTGCACCTTCTCAAAGACTTGTTTTCGGTTATTGAAAATTGGGGTGAGTCTTACCAACCTTGCGTGGTTGTGGTGGGGACTAAATAAAGCAGCCAGTACGTACACTCCAAATGAAAAGCCATATGAGAAGACACAGTAAATAAAATGAAAAGAGAAATGAGAGGCTGGGAGTAAACACATTCTTCAATTATAACACATTAAAGAATCATAGTTACATTATACAGAGAACTCTGATGAAACAGCTCAAGAAACACACACCCACAAACAAATAACAATAGGAAAGTTAGCAGAGAACCTGAACAGGTTGTTTACAGAAATACAAATGGCGATACAAAAGGAATAGGAGCTCAACACCACAGGCAATAATGGAAACAAAATAACAATGGGGTTACACTTTTCAAACTGCAAATTGACAAACATTTAAAAATTAATGATATCAAAAGAGTAGCATACACTGATGTTGTGAGTGTGCGTTGGTGCAGATTGTTTGGAGAGCCGTTAAGCAGGGGTTGATTGACTCTAATCTCTTGACCCTACAGTGCATCTCCACATTCTCCTTCTTCCTCCTGCCACAGACCAGAAGTAGAAGCAGACTGGGACAACCGTTACTTCCTAGACCAGAGCCCTGGGGGCTCAGGTGTCATGGCCTTAAGACCCATCGCAGTGTTCTACAAAACGTATTTCAAGCCCTGGACACACCTTTGGGCATCCTCAAGGTCAGGACCTTGGGAGCGTCCCCAGGGCTGAGCCTGAGCCTTGACTGAGCAGCCTGACTTCCAAGAATTACAGCCAAAATTCTCCGGGTCTCTGGGAAACACAAATTTCTAGATCCGTGCTTCCCTCGATTGCACTACCTTGGCTTCCACTACCGTAGGTAAGAGAAATCTGGAGTTTGATTATGCATCCCCAGCATAGCTGTGGCTCCACTCTTTGCGAATTCAAGGGCAGTTTCAGGGATTTGGCAGCGCCTTCCTGTCTACAAACTGAGTTTGTGGATATGAGGATGGGTCTGGTGAAGAGAAGTACAATCTACAATTACCTGGGTTTGAATAAAATAACCAATGTGCAAGTCAGTCTTTCCTTAAGTCTTCAGGCTTATATATTCATAAATAGAGTAATGTAAAAATTGGGAGCCAGCACTCTCAATTAGTCATTTAAGCATCTATGCTAAAGTGCAATGGTGGGGCTGGAAGCCTGATTAGAGTCGGTTTGGGGGAGAGCGAGGGAGAGGAAAGGGAAACAATGATATTAGTCAATGAGGCATCTCAGTACTTGAAGGAGAGCCAGAGAATGTATCAACTGCTTGAACACAGTGTACTCCTCTCCAGGATGGGGTAGTGGAAATCAGGGCGAGGGAGGCAGGGATGGGGTTTCAAGGAGGGGACAGACTCTTAGGCCTCTTTACACCCAGCAAAATGATGAAGAGCTCTGCTGGCCTCTGACAATAAGCCCTTTCAGACATGACATGCCCATTGCACCTCACAGAAAACATGAACTTCACTGGCATCTTGCTGCTGCTGAATCCCGACCAGGTGACTATGACTTCTCTCCAACATCCCAGATCATCAGCTCCAGGAAGGCTGGGATCTAGGTCTCTAGAGTTCACTGTTGTGTCCCCAGTGCCTAGAAGTGACCCTGGTGTGCACATAGCAGGCCCTCAACACACTTGATGAAAGAAGGAATGAATGTCAGTGTTAGCCAGGATGGTTTTTCTCTAGTTTCCAGAACAGGACTGGCTCAGCTAAAGGCACTGTGCCCTTCATGTATTTTGTCAGCACCATGGAGAATCCATCCAATGGCACAGGCTCACCTAGGGAGCCTGCTAGAGGAGCCAGTTCCAGAGAGCCCTGTCCTGTTTCACCAAGTCCTTCAGGTGAGAGCTCAGAGCCAGCCTCTGCCTCTCTCACTGCTCACAGCCAAGCCAACATGCTCCCCCTTCCTGCCCGACCCAGAGAGTCCCCAGGCCACGCCTGACTTCCCCCAGCGTTCCCAAGGGTCCAGCTGTCACCCTGCTTTCCTTTGTAGGAGAGGATATCAGACACTCAGAAGATGAGACCTCAGGACCCACAGACACAGACCCATGAATGGTGATCAAGCCCCCTCTGCTGCTACCTGTCCCTGCTTTCCCCAGTTTCTCTGTCACTGGGCTTAAAATGAATGTGGCACTCTTGATTCTTTTGGCTCCATGATATTTATTGTCCCTTTCCACACCAACATCCACCTCCTGTGGTTTATGGTTTTCCTCTTTTGGTGGGGGCATTGTGAGGGGGGAGGGAGTTACCACATTACTTAGCCATATGAGTCAGTACTCCTGTACCTTGGAGCAGAACTGCTTATTTCTCAGCCACTCTTGGGATAGGGCTGTGTTTGATGGACAGTAATGGTTCTACTGGTTTCAAACATTTCAAAAAGGGTGGCTGTTGGTTGTGACTGAGTGATAGCCATTGGGGCCGGAGGCCAGGGGGGTCAAGGATCATGAGTAGAGGGACAGGGAGGCTGGGTCAAAAGGAGAGAAGATGTCATAGAACTCAAGGCTTTTAGAGGCATTAGAGCCACTGGCCCCAACGACCCCCACCCCACCCTTAAAAAGAATCCCTCCAGCACATGGTCTCGTCCATAACCTCAGGTCGTTGATCTCATATTATGACACCATGTCCTTTTGTAAGCTGCTCTTGGTATGTATTGCAGTAAAATAGCAGTACGGGAAGAGCTGAGTCTGACGAGTGCTTCCCAGAACTGAGAAGAGCCTGGGCTTTTCTGGGACTGTTCTGCTCCTGGCTAAGGCTCTGCTAGGGAAGTCCAGCCGCGAGCAGTCCACACCCCGATGGCCTGACAGAACCGTTCATTTCCTTGGAAACTCCAAGTCCACCAGGCCCCTCGACTTGCTGCCTTTGGCTCTGAGCCACACCAAGGAAATGTGGGGTGCAGGGGCTCTGAGAGTTTCTCCTCTTCTGTTTTCCACTTTTTACAGTATTTTTTACTATAATATTTCAAACCTGCAGAAAAACAGAGAGACTAGTACAACAGCTACCACCCCTATTTAATAACACTTTGCCATAAGTGCTTCAGAACTCTCTCTAGTTTTGAATTACATATCTTGAACACATATAAAGCATCCCCGACTCATACTCACTCATCTCCTCCCTAAAG
This sequence comes from Eschrichtius robustus, assembly GCF_028021215.1. Lineage (NCBI taxonomy): Eukaryota > Metazoa > Chordata > Mammalia > Artiodactyla > Eschrichtiidae > Eschrichtius > Eschrichtius robustus. The sequence continues at coordinate 64,353,915 of NC_090845.1, read as the reverse complement.
TAGGTCCCCCTCCCGGGTGTCTGAATAACCCTAGGTCTTCATGCAGCTTCAGAGCAGTTCCCCCTCCTGTATGGGTGACCCCACATCGCCTTAGAAAAGGTCCCCTGATGCCTTCTGGTGAACGCGGGGGATTCTACACCCCTGAATCCCAACTCAGAGGGCAAAAGAAAGAACACCTCAGCAGCTTTTACAGATAACCCAGGACTCAGCCCCCTCCCATCTATAACTTTCTTCTCTTGAGGTGGGCCCTGTCTCAGTGGTGGAGCTGAGCTCTTCATCTGTTTTAGCAAGAGGCCAAGAGCACCACCGTCAGTCCCAGCCCTGCTCAAGGGATAGGAGTGTTCCATTCACACAGGGGGCTGGTCCCTTGCCAACTGCTGTCACACCCCATGGGTTCAATGACCAGGTATGGCTGGTGGGGATAGGGAGGAAGGCAGGACTATGCAAGCCCAAGTCCTGGTGAGACCCATCCAATGGGCCTACTGGAAGCCAGCTGGGATCACCAGACCATGCAGCACTGTCCAAGGTGACCCATCAACCATTAGCTCCATCAAAGCAGCTGATTCCGGCAGGGGCTCACTATACCGAGGTGGATACAGAGAGCAAGCGTGGTAGGCGGCCTTCTAAAATGGCTTCTGCAGACCCCCGCATCCTGGCACTCCTGCCCCTGTATAATCCCTTCCTCTTGAGTGTGGACTGGACCTAGTAACTTGCTTCTAACCAACAGAATTTGGCAAAAATGATGGCATGTCATTTCTAAAGTTAGGCTATAACAAGACTGTGTCTTCCATCTTGCTGGCACTCATTCTCTCTCTCTGGCTCATTTTGCATTCTTGCTCTGATGGAGAGGGCCACATGGCAAGGAGCTGATGATAGTCTCTGGCCAACAGCCAGAGAGGAACTGAGGCCCCCAGTTCAATAACCCACGGGGAACTGGATCCTACCAATAGCCACACGAGTGAGCTTGGAAGTCGACCCTCCCCCAGTCACGCCTTCAGATGAGACCACAGTCCATGAGCTGACACCTCGATTGCAGCCTCGTGAGAGATGGAAAAACGGAGGATCTGGTTAAATCATGCCCAGGTCCCCAACGTACAAACACTGGAGATAATAACTGCGTATCATTTTAGGCCGCCACGTTTTGGGGTAATTTGTTATGCAGTAGTCAATAATAATGAAGACAGCAGGAATCTCTGGGGACTGGGGACAGGAGACAGAGGCCTGACTCAGGCTGAGAGAGCTTCTTAGAGGCCAGGGTGGTGCAGCGTGTGCCCACATCTTGGTCTGACCTTGGGGCTTCTCCTGCTTTGTCACTAATCATCTGTGTCACCTTGGGCAAATCACTTGAAGTCTCTGGCTCAGTTTGCTCTTCTGTAACATTTAACTGATGCTCAACTTGCAGGACTGTTGGAAAGATAACTGTCAATTTATCTGTAATTCACATGACAGAATGTCTGATACGTACCAGGCCCTCAGTGAATGGCAGCCATGAGTATTAACATAGTTAATTTGGAACCCTGCATCCACCTCGTAGAAGCTCCCCAGAGATCCTGGAGGGTTCCAGTACTCAAAAACCCAATCCAGGGAAAAGTATCTCCCTATCAAGTAGTACAAAAGCATTTGTTCTCCAGGAAGGGAGGCTTATCTGAGTAGATACTTTTCTAAAAATTCTGGGGTGAGGGAGGCAGGCCCAGCTGGATGCAATTCTGAGGCCTTATCCCTTATACAAAGGAACAAATACTCGCATTTCTCCCTCCCTCCCTTCCGCCCTCCCTCCCTCCTTCCATTCCTCTCTCTCAGTTGCCTGTTTTCAAGGTCCTATCTCCGCAATTCTGCCTTTTTTCACTCATTTCATGTCTACTAAATATACAACACGTCCTTATGTTTTCCTTGTTGTAGTCTGGATAAACTCATATCAGCATTCTCATTGTGCACTGGTCTCTGGCTCCCTCAGGCCACAGAGGAAAGTCCCTGGCCACTGACTTCTGGGGAACAGCTGAGGTGGGCATCACCCTGGCCTCCCCATTATCCCCTAGAGACGGTGCATTTAGAAGGCCCAGTTTATACGGGATAGAAATCTGTACAGGACAGGAGCTCAAGACACATTCTAGACCAGGAGTGGAGACTTCTTTCTGGATCACCCAGATCCCAAATGAGATGATTTGGTAAGAGCCCCTTTCCATCCAGGATTTTGTCTCTCATCCCTTAGACCTTCCCCCTGAACATCTGGACTCTGCTTTTCTCCTACAGCTTCATCTCTCTCTACAGCATGTCTAAAATTTGCCTTCAGTCACCCCCCCCCCAAAAAAACACCAAAAACCTCTCAATTCTCCCCTGCCTCAGGGCCTTTGCACCTACAGCTGTCCTCTGAAAACACTATTTCCCTATTTGACCTTCCACTTGTCCTTCTGGTCTCTGATATTCCTACCCTCATAAGGAACCCTTCCTTGTTCCCAGATCACCCCAGCCCTTGGTCACCTGTCCCCGCTCTGCTGTGCACACAAACATGCCAGGTACTTTTCCCCATCACAGCATTTTGCACAACTGAACTGTCACCTCTGGTAAGTTGATTTGCATGACTGTCCCACCCAAACTCTCACCTCTGGGGCAGGAGCTGTGCTTTGTTTGTTCTGGAAGACCCAGTACCTGGCACAGGGATTTCATATACAGTGGGGACCCAATAAATGTTTATTGAAAAAGCAGTGAGTCAATGAGAACGTTTTCATTAAGTCTTTATTGTGCCTATACTCTCTGATCTGGGACAACGTTGAGCAGTATCCTTTTATCTCCTCTAGCATGGAGTCCAAAGCCTCCTGCCCGACAGGAGCTGGATGTTTCCCAAGTCTGGGCTGAGAGCAGTCTTCCTGGAGGTACCAAGAGCTTTCCTGCATTCCTGAAATGAATCTGGTCTGGCCCAGTGTAGGTAGGGCAGACCACAGGGGTGTATGACCACAGGGGGTACAGAGATGGGCGTAGCTGCCACCACAGCTGACAGATCCCAGGCCCAGGGGACAAAGTTCTGAGGCCTCCTCACTCCCTCTTTCACTTCAGGACAGTTTTTGGAAGGGGACCCCCTGGTTGTGATGCTGCCACTTGCCAAATGATCCAGTGGACAAACAGGGCCATAACTTGGCAAACAGCACTAGAAATTCTAGAGGCCTGATTTCTTTTAACCTACTGTATGTGTTCTCCTTTAGCTCATCAAGCATTTAAAGTGGTTGCTTTAAATTCTTTATCAAGCAAGACTTAGGCATGTGGTTTTCTATGTTGAGTTTCCGGGGATTTATGTTATCCCTTTGAATGGGCCAGGTATCCGTGTATCTTCATATGCCTTGTGATCTTTCAGTGAGAATTTGGAAGGCTACCTCCTGATCATCTTGTGCTCTGCTGGGAAGGTGGTTGGGCAAGAGTAAGAAAAAATGCCATGGACTTTCCTATCATTTTTCGTGGGATTTTTTTTTTTTTAATTTGGGGGTTTACTTTGTTGTTGTAACTCTTTAACTTGTTTCTAAAGTTCCCACAAAGATACTTTGGTGTGTATGTTGCTGTTTACTTAGTATTTCCATAGGAAAGCGATGGCCTAGAGTTTCCTAGTCTGTCCTCTTGTTGACATGACATCACTCTTTCAGGAACATCCCATTTCGAGGGCCCTGTTTCTCTCCATTTGCTTTTGCATTACAGGTAGTTCAGAATAAGAGACAAGCCGTTTCATGAGGTTTATACTGACTTTTTGGAAATTATATAGTGATCTTTTCTGATGGGTCAACAAATAGTTGAGAAACCATCCAAAGTTTACTGCCTCTACAAAATGCAAAGTGTAGGTTGCAGCACATGTGTAATAGCTATGTACACTTTTCACATTTATGGTTCTCTTCACTGTCTCACCACACTGTTGCCTTAATCTGTCAGCTAAAGCATAGTACTCTCTGACCAGGCTGGCAAGGATCCTGAAGGGCTTTATAAAGTTTTCTATGTCTAGAAAGCTAAATGTTTTCTTTTCTCCATAGCACTTACCGTCTAATATATTTTTTACCTTAAAGATTTAGTTTGTTTATGGCTTCTGTCTCACTCCACTAGAATGTAAGCTCTATGAGGGCAGTGATTTGTGTCCGTCTCGTTTAGTGCTCTACCTCAAGTGCTTAGAAGAATGACTAAAACACAGAAGGCCTCAAAAGGTATCTGCTATATTGAGCTGGACTGATATCCTGAAACCTGAGGCTATCCTCAATAAAAGATTCACAACTGACCCCTTCCCCTGAATGCTCCAAAAGGCCAACGTTCAAGAGTGCCAACTTTGCTCACTATTTTATCCTAGCATCTCCAGCTAGATCATACTAGTGTACAATAAATGTCTTTCAAATCAATGCTTGATAGACCACTTGGAAATTATGCAAGGTAATTCACTTGATGAACAATTAAAAGGAGGAATATCATACACGTGTCAATACATAATGTAAATGCAATCAATAATAACAGGGCCTAACATTTTTATAGAGCTCTAATTAATAAAAACTCTATATATATTTATTAATTTCATCCCCACAGAAATCCTATGATGTTGGTAGTATCGTTATCCTTATTTTGGAAATGAAGAAATGGAAGAGTGGAGGAATAAGTAATTTGCCAACCCACACAGCTACTAAGTGGCAGATCCTGATATAGTAGCACAGGCACCTCAGCTCTAACATTTGTGCATCCGAAGACTACACTGTACTGCCTCTCTGGAAAACTACCAACAGCTAACCCTAAAGAAACCTTCAAGTGGTCAGGTAGGTTATCTGGATGGAAATACCAGAATCCATGAGTTAACTGCCTTTCAAATGACAAAATACTGAATCTATTCCTGTTAAAATATTTTAAGTGAGAAGAGTACTCTGTATTATCACATTCAACATTTTTTAGGCATGTTGGCAATATCAAAAGTCAAGAAAGAATGAAACAACTGGCCCTTTCCTTGAATATATAGCCTCGGGGTCTATTGGATGTCCCCAATTACACCGTCTTTCCTCTGACCATAGTGTGTTATTCACACATGTGTGAATCCCACTCAACACAACTTCTTGCTGATGGTGATGATGGAGGCCCCATATGTCTCCTTGGACTGAGAGATCTCATCTGGTTGCCATATGGACCCATGTGCCCTTCAGGCAGAACATCTTAGAGGAAAGTACATAGAACATGCAGGCAGAAAATACCTTAGATAATTCTTGGTTCAGGCATTGCTTAGCTCTGGGTGAATTTGGGCAAACTGCTTCATCAACACAAACCTCAACTTCCTCATTAGGAGAATAAGGCTACTAAAACCCACTAGATTGGGTTGTTGTGAGGAGTAGTTGAGGTCATGCAGGAAAAAGACATCACACAGTGCCTGGAACACTGTAGGTACCTAATGCAGAACCACTAGTTTGAAATCATGTCAGAGTAGATAGAATCTATTTCCTCCACTCAATACCACATAATGTGTTTTACTCTTCCTTTTCAAATTTCTGCAATACATAATAAAGAAAACCAAAGTTCTGGGACCTGCTGCTGATTTAACATGTGAAATAGTTTGGGTGCATATTTACATCTATAGATGAGTCCTGATTTTAAAGGAAGGTTGAGACAGCCTGTCTGAGACTGGTTGCCTTTTATCTGGGAGAGAATGAAATAATGCTGTACATAGCCATTCTTCCTGTCATGTAATACAGTAGGAAATACTTTCTCTGCCTTGAAAGGAGAGCTGAGACATAAGGCAGGAATTAAGAATACTCATCAAGTTGTGGGTTTCTCTAAAGCAGGTCTGTCTTGGGCTTCACTCTAGTGCCTGCCAGAGGGACAGGTATAATGTTAACATATGTTTATTTCACTTCTTGGGCTTATATTTTCAAGTGCTTGTTTTGCTAACTCTGGTATTTAGTTCAGACAAAACTTATGTCTTCTATGGGAGGTGCAAGACAGGACTGGAAGCAACAATATTTCTTGAAGGCTTACAATGTGCCAGACACTTTACACAGCAACACATTGAAAGGAAACAGGGATTATAATAACCAGGAGGTTCATTATAGGGGGATTGTCACTCTGCCTTCTTTGACTGTTGGTATAGTTTTGAATTTTTTTTAAAGAATGGGAAGATATGAGTTCACGTTCATGTCTATGATTTTTCAGTGAGAAAATATAGGTATTCCCAATCCAGACTCATATGTTATGGAATGGTCAATGGCTATTGAGTATAGGAACGTTTGATTGCCACAGTCACAACAGGATGAGAATGGGCATAGCTATACACATGTTAAACCAAACAGAAGATATATTTTTGTGATATTGGCTCCAAGAATCTATCACCTATATAGAGAGATGATCATCAAAAATCCGTATCGTCATGGGATTTACTTCCATGGGGAAAGCTGCTGAGGGACAGTTAATATGAATAAAAGAACAAGAAGTGTATTTAACAGTTCATTTGTGATAGTCAGGAATTGTGGTCTGTATTAGGGATCTCCAGAGAAATAGAACCAATAGTTTCTCTCTCTGTCTCTCTCTATAGATAGATAGATAGATAGATGATAGATAGATAGATAGATAGATAGATAGATAGATAGATAGATAGATATAGATATAGGTAGATACATATTAGATATAGATAGATACATATAGGTATATATAGATATAGAGAGATATGTATCTATCTATCTATCTATCAAGATTGATTGATTGAATTGATTGATTGATACACACATATATATATATATATATATATCATCATCAATATCTATCTATATATAGATTGACTGATTGATTTTAAGGATTTGGCTTATGTGATTATGAGGCCTGGGAAGTCCAAAATTTGTAGGTAGGCTGGCAGGTTGGAGACCCAGGGAAGAGTTGCAGTTTGAATTCAAAGGCAGTCTTCTGGCAGAATTCCGTCTTCCCCAGGGAGATCAATTTTTTTTTTTTTTCTATTAAAGCCTTCAACTGATTGGATAAGCCCCACCTACATTATGGAGTGTAATCTACTTTACTCAAAGTCTACTGTTTTAAATATCAATCTCATCTGAAAAATACCTTCACAGAAACATCTAGAATACTGTTCAAATATCTGGGTACTGTGGCCTAACCAAGTTGACACCTTAAATTAACCTTCATATGGTCCTATGTATTTCATCATAGCCTATGGAAATTTTCTTTGTATTAACAATTGTTTTGGATACATGTATATGTTATGTTAAAATAAAGAGACATTAGGAAGAGGTAGGTGTATCTCATGGGATGTCCCACAGTAGGAAGGAAAACACTGCCAGTAAACTGATGCATAAGGCAAAAACAAAAGGGGCAGTGATATTGTGTAGGAATCTTATGGACAGACATCTGTCTCAGCCCAACAGTGGATTATTTAAAATATGGAGAGTCAGCGTTGTGTTCAATTGATATGCCTAAGATAAGTCTCTGTCTTTGTGCTTCACTTATTGCTGATGGTAACTGAATTTGACTTTCATTCCCTTCTGTAAACACAGATGGCTTTCACAGCTGACATCTCCTTATGCCTCTCAACATTTCTAGGTGGATGGCAGGGTTAGGTATTATTCTGTTTCACAGAAGACACCAGGGCAGAGGGAAAAACTAAGCCAAGACCCTAATGATACTGGCACAGCGACCCATATCTCCTGACAGTACTCCTGTGTCCTCTCCAGCAGACCCATTATGATGCAATGTAGTTCTACAGCCAATGAGGAGCAAGCAGATTGGAGCCAGAATACCTCAGAAATGTTAAGGAAGTGGAGGCACCCGGCATCTCTGAGGAGAGGGGTGTGGAGTAAGTACAAACACCAATTTATTAAAGGGATATTTAGACCCCCAGATCCTTTCTATGACCTACTCAGTCAGATAACTGCTCTGCTCTGCTCTGAACCCAGAGGAACATGGGAGGTTTATGTTCTGGACAGATTTATTTAGGGAAGCTGTGGGCTTAGGTATACCAGACATAGAGGAGGGTGAGGTGAAGCATGACCCAAGGGAATTAGGTGAAATTCAGAACCCTTAATGTTGACCAGTGCAGGCCATACAGTCCTCTTAGCTGCCAGAGAACTCACAGGTACCTACCACCCCAGGCAGGGATATCTGTTTTGCTGATGCAGTCTTATTAGCCTATGAATCATACCTGATCTTCTAGAAAGTCTTGGGGTCAGCTGCAGACTGCCCTAGCTGCATGTCACCCAAACTAGTTTAAACTAAAAATGATCCAAAAGTGTTTTCAGCCCTTGGCAGAAGTGACCCAAAGAGATACAACCAGCATACACTTTTTCCATGACCTCTATAATACCCAAACCCTACCAGGGGACCAAAACAGTCTTTAGGTGTCATGGGTACACTTCTGAGGGAAGCAATAAGCTCACATTACAAGAACATTGATTAACTTTCCTTTCCAATTTCTGTCACACCCCTACAAAATTTCAGGGAGTTAGCTGGCTGTGCCTATTAATCATCATGACTGAAACCAGTGAAGACAGTTTTCCCAGCACCACTTATCAAAGAGACTGTCTTTTCTCCATTGTATATTCTTGCCTCCTTTGTCATAGATTAGGTGACCATAGGTGCCTGGGTTTATCTCTGGGCTTTCTATCCTGTTCCATTGATGTATATTTCTGTTTTTGTGCCAGTACCATACTGTCTCGATTACTGCAGCTTTGTAATATAGTCTGAAGTCAGGGAGCCTGATTCCTCCAGCTCCATTTTTCTTTCTCAAGATTGCTCTGGCTCTTCAGGGTTTTTGTGTTTCCATACAAATTGTAAAATTTTTTGTTCTACTTCTCTGAAAAATGCCCTTGGTAATTTGATGGGGGCTGCACTGAATCTGTAGATTGCTTTGGGTAGTACAGTCATTTTTGCAATATTGATTCTTCCAAACCAAGAACATGGTATATCTCTACATCTGTTAGTGTCAACTTTGATTTCTTTCATCAGTATCTTATAGTTTTCTGAGTGCAGGTCTTTTGCCTCCTTAGGTAGGTTTATTCCTAGGTATTTCATTCTTTTTGTTGCAATGGTAAATGAGATTGTTTCCTTAATTTCTCTTTCTGATCTTTCATTGTTAGTGTATAGGAATGCAAGAGATTTCTGTGCATTAATTTTGTATCCTGCAACTTTACCAAGTTCACTGATTAGCTCTCGTAGTTTTCTAGTTGCATCATTAGGATTTTCTATGTATAGTATCATGTCATCTGCAAACAGTGACAGTTTTACTCCTTCTTTTCCAGTTTGGATTGCTTTTACTTCTTTTTCTTCTTTGATTGCCGTGGCTAGGACTTCCATATCTATGTTGAATAATAAGTGACAAGAGTGGATATCCTTGTCTTGTTCCTGATCTTAGAGGAAATGCTTTCAGTTTTTCACCATTGAGAATGATGTTTGCTGTGGGTTTATCGTATATGGCAGGGGTCTCCAACCCCCGCCGCTGGACCGGTACCAGTCCATGGCCTGTTAGGAACCCGGCTGCACAGCAGGAGGTGAGCAGTGGGTGAGCGAGCAAAGCTTCATCTGCCGCTCCTCATCGCTCCCCATCGCTCCCCATTGTTGACATTATCAGCTGAACCATTGCTTGCATTACCGCCTGAACCATCCCCTCCATTGCTCACATTACCGCCTGAACCACCCTCACCCCCTGTCAGTGGAAAAATTGTCTTCCATGAAACTGGTCCCTGATGCCACAAATGTTGCTGCGGACCGCTGGTATATGGCATTTATTATGTTGCAGTAAGTTCCCTCTATGCCCACTTTATGGAGAGTTTTTATCACAAATGCGTGTTGAATTTTGTCAGAAGCTTTTTCTGCATCTACTGAGATGATCATGTGGATTTTATTCTTCAATTTTTTAATATGGTGTATCACATTGATTTTTTTAACATCTTTATTAGAGTGTAGTTGCTTTACAATGGTGTGTCACTTTCTGCTTTATAACAAAGTGAATCAGTTATACATATACATATGTCCCCCTATCTCTTCCTTCTTGCATCTCCCTCCCTCCCACCCTCCCTATCCCATCTCTCTAGGTGGTCACAAAGCACCAAGCTGATCTCCCTGTGCTATGCGACTGCTTCCCACTAGGTATCTATTTTTCGTTTGTTAGTGTATATATGTCCATGTCACTCTCTCACTTTGTCCCAGCTTACACTTCCCCCTCCCCTTATCCTCAAGTCCATTCTCTAGTAGGTCTGCCTCTTTATTCCCGTCTTGTCCCTAGGTCCTTTTGACCGCTTTTTTTTCTTTTAGATTCCATATATATGTGTTAGCATACGGTATTTGTTTTTCTCTTTCTGACTTATTTCACTCTGTATGACACTCTGTAGTTCCACCCACCTCACTACAAATGACTCGTTTTCGTTCCTTTTTACGGCTGAGTAGTATTCCATTGTATATATGTGCCACATCTTCTTTATCCATTCATCTGTTGATGGACACTTAGGTTGCTTCCATGTCCTGGCTATTGTAAATAGAGCTTCAATGAACATTTTGGCACATGACTCTTTGAATTATGGTTTTCTCAGGGTATATGCCCAGTAGTGGGATTGCTGGGTCATATGGTAGTTCTATTTTTAGTCTTTAAGGAACCTCCATACTGTTCTCCATAGTGGTTGTATCAATTTACATTCTCACCAATGGGAATGGTGCAGGAGGGTTCCCATTTCTCCACACCCTCTCCAGCATTTATTGTTTGTAGATTTTATGATGATGGCCATTCTGACCGGTGTGAGATGATATCTCATGGTAGTTTTGATTTGCATTTCTCTAATGATTAATGATGTTGAGCATTCTTTCATGTGTTTGTTGACAATCTGTATATCCTCTTTGGAGAAATGTCTATTTAGGTCTTCTGCCCATTTTTGGATTGGGTTGTTTATTTATTTATTTTTTGATATTGAGCTGCATGAGTTGCTTGCATGTTTTGGAGATTAATCCTTTGTCAGTTGCTTCATTTGCAAATATTTTCTCCCATTCTGAGGGTTGTCTTTTTGTCTGCTTTATGGTTTCTTTTCTGTGCAAAAGCTTTTAAGTTTCATTAGGTCCCATTTATTTATTTTTGTTTTTATTTCCATTTCTCTAGGAGCTGGGTCAAAAAGGATCTTGCTGTGATTTATGTCATAGAGTGTTCTGCCTATGTTTTCCTCTAAGAGTTTCATGGTGTCGGTCCTTACATTTAGGTTTTTATCCCATTCTGAGTTTATTTTTGTGTATGGTGTTAGGGAGTGTTCTAATTTCGTTCTTTGACATGTAGCTGTCCAGTTTTCCCAGCACCATTTATTGAGGTGGCTGTCTTTTCTCCACTGTATATTCTTGCCTCCTTTATCAAAGTTAAGGTGACCATATGTGCGTGGGTTTATCTCTGGGCTTTCTATCCTGTTCCATTGATCTATATTTCTGTTTTTGTGCCAGTACCATACTGTCTTGATTACTGTAGCTTTGGAGTATAGTCTGAAGTCAGGGAGCCTGATTCCTCCAGCTCCGTTTTTCTTTCTCAAGATTGCTTTGGCTATTTGGGGTCTTTTGTTTTTCCATACAAATTGTGAAATTTTTTGTTCTAGTTCTGTGAAAAATGCCAGTGGTAGTTTGATAGGGATTGCGTTGAATCTGTAGATTGCTTGGGGTAACATTTCACAATGCCACATTTCACAATCAACATTTTCACAATGTTGATTCTTCCAATCCAAGAACATGGTATATCTCTCCATCTATTTGAATCATCTTTAATTTTTTTCATCAGTGTCTTATAATTTACTGCATACAGTTCTTTTGTCTCCTTAGGTAGGTTTATTCCTAGATACTTAATTCTTTTTGTTCCAGTGGTAAATGGGAGTGTTTTCTTAATTTCACTTTCAGATTTTTCATCATTAGTGTATAGGAAAGCAAGAGATTTCTGTGCATTAATTTTGTATCCTGTTACTTTACCAAATTCATTGATTACCTCTAGTAGTTTTCTGGTAGCATCGTTAGGATTCTCTATGTATAGTATCATGTCATTGGCAAACAGTGACAGCTTTACTTCTTCTTTTCCGATTTGGATTCCTTTTATTTCTTTTTCTTCTATGATTGCTGTGGCTACAACTTCCAAAACTATGTTGAAGAATAGTGGTGAGAGTGGGCAACCTTGTCTTGTTCCTGATCTTAGTGGAAATGGTTTCGGCTTTTCACCATTGAGGACGATGTTGGCTGTGGGTTTGTCATATATGGCCTTTATTATGTTGAGGAAAGTTCCCTCTATGCCTACTTTCTGAAGGTTTTTTATCATAAATGGGTGTTGAATTTTGTCGAAAGCTTTCTATGCATCTATTGAGATGATCATATGATTTTTCTCCTTCAGTTTGTTAATATGGTGTATCACATTGATTGCCCTGTGTATACTGAAGAATCCTTGGACTCCTGGGATAAACCCCACTTGATCATGGTGTATGATCCTTTTAATGCACTGTTGGATTCTGTTTGCTAGTATTTTGTTGAGGATTTTTGCATCTATGTTCACAAGTTATATTGGCCTGTAGTTTTCTTTCTGTGTGACATCTTTGTATGGTTTTGGTATCAGAATGATGTTGGCCTCGTAGAATGAGTTTTGGAGTGTTCCTACCTCTGCTCTATTTTGGAAGAGTTTGAGACGGAGAGGTGTTAGCGTTTCTCTAAATGTTTGATAGAATTCGCCTGTGAAGCCATCTGGTCCTGGGCTTTTGTTTGTTGGAAGATTTTTAATAACAGTTTCAATTTCAGAGTTTGAGATTGGTCTGTTCATATTTTCTATATCTTCCTGGTTCAGTATCGGAAGGTTGTGCATTTCTAAGAATTTGTCCATTTCTGCCAGGTTGTCCATTTTATTGGCATATCATTGCTTGTAGTAATCTCTAATGGTCCTTTGTATTTCTGCAGTGTCAGTTGTTATGTCTCATTTTTCATTTTTAATTCTATATATTTGAGTCTTCTCCCTTTTTTTCTTCGTAAGTCTGGCTAAAGGTTTATAATTTTTTTTTTTATCTTCTCAAAGAACCAGCTTTTAGTTTTATTGATCTTTGCTATCGTTTCCTTCATTTCTTTTTCATTTATGTCTGATATAATATTTATGATTTCTTTCCTTCTGCTAACTTTGGGGGTTGTTCGTTCTTTCTCTAATTGCTTTAGGTGTAAGGTTAGGTTGTTTATTTGAGATGTTTCTTGTTTCTTAAGGCAGGCTTCTATAGCTATAAACTTCCCTCTTAGAACTGCTTTTGCTGCATCCCATAGTTTTTCGGTTGTTGTGTTTTCATTGTCATTTGATTCTAGGTATTTTTTGATTTCCTCTTTGATTTCTTCAGTGATGTCTTGGTTATTAAGTAGTTTGTTGTCTAGCCTCCATGCGTTTGTATTTTTTACAGAAATTTTCCTGTAATTGATATCTAGTCTCATAGCATTGTGGTCGGAAAAGATACTTGATATGATTTCCATTTTCTTAAATTTAGGAAGGCTTGATTTGTGACCCAAGATATGATCTATCCTTAAGAATGTTCCATAAGCACTTGGGAAGAATGTGTATTCTGTTGTTTTTGGATGGAATGTCCTATAAATATCAATTAAGTCTATCTTGTTTAATGTATCATTTAAAGTTTGTGTTTCCTTATTAATTTTCATTTTGAATGATCTGTCCATTGGTGAAAGTGGGGTGCTCAAATCCCCTTCTATGCCTGTGTTACTGTCGATTTCCCCTTTTATGGCTGTTAGTATTTGCCTTATGTATTGTGGTGCTCCTATGTTGGGTGCATAAATATTTACAATTGTTATGTCTTCTTCTTGGATTGATCCCTTGACCATTATGTAGTGTCCTTCTTTGTCGCTTGTAATAGTCTTTGTTTTAAAGTCTATTTTGTCTGATATGAGAATTGCTAGTCCAGCTTTCTTTTGATTTCCAGTTGCATGGAATAACTTTTTCCATCCCCTCACTTTCAGTTTGTATGTGTCCCTACGTCTGAATTAGGTCTCTTGTACACAGCATATATATGGGTCTTGTTTTTGTATCCATTCACCCAGTCTATGTCTTTTGGTTCGAGCATTTAATCCATTTACATTTAAGGTAATTATCGGTATGTATGTTTTTATTACCATTTTCTTAATTATTTTCGGTTTATGGTTCTAGATCTTTTCCTTCTCTTGTGTTTCCTTCCTAGAGAAGTTCCTGTAGCATTTGTTGTAAAGCTGGTTTGGTGGTGCTGAATTCTCTTAGCTTTTGCTTTTCTGTAAAGCTTTTATTTTCTCCATCAAATCTGAATGAGATCCTTGCTGGGTAAGGTAGTCTTGGTTGTAGGTTTTTCTCTTTCAACACTTTAAATATGTCCTGCCACTCCCTTCTGGCTTGCAGAGTTTCTGCTGAAAGTTCAGCTGTTAACCTTATGGGGATTCCCTTATGTGTTACTTGTTGTTTTTCCCTTGCTGCTTTTAATATTTTTTCTTTGTATTTAATTTTTGAAACTTTGATTAATATGTGTCTTGGCGTGTTTCTCTTTGGATTTATCCTGTATGAGACTCTCTATGCTTCCTGGACTTGATGAACTATTTCCTTTCCCATATTAGGGAATTTTTCAACTATAATCTCTTCAAATTTTTTCTCAGTCCCTTTCTTTTTCTCTTCTTCTTCTGGGACTCCTATAATTCAAATGCTGGTGTGTTTAATTTTGTCCCAGAGGTGTCTGAGACTGTCCTCAGTTCTTTTCATTCTTTTTTCTTTATTCTGCTCTGCAGTAGTTATTTCCACTATTTTATCTTCCAGTTCACTTATCCGTTCTTCTGCCTCAGTTATTCTGCTATTGATCCCTTCTAGAGAATTTTTAATTTCATTTATTATGTTGTTCATCTCTGTTTGTTTGCTCTTTAGTTCTTCTAGGTCCTGGTTAAACTTTTCTTGTATTTTGTCTATTCTATTTCCAAGATTTTGGATCATCTTTAGTGTCATTATTCTGAATTCTTTTTCAGGTAGACTGCCTATTTCCTCGTCTTTTGTTAGGTCTGATGGGTTTTTGCCTTGCTCCTTCATCTGCTGTGTGTTTCTCTGTCTTCTCATTTTGCTTAACTTACTGTGTCTGGGGTCTCCTTTTCACAGGCTGCAGGTTCGTAGTTCCCATTGTTTTTGGTGTCTGTCCCCAGTGTTTAAGGATGTTTCAGTGGGTTGTGTAGGCTTCCTGATGGATGGGAATAGTGCCTGTGTTCTGGTGGATGAGTTTTGATATTGTCTTTCTGGTCGGCAGGTCCACATCTGGTGGTGTGTTTTGGGGTGTCTGTGGCCTTATTATGATTTTAGGCAGACTCTGTGCTAATGGATGGGGTTGCGTTCCTGTGTTGCTAGTTGTTTGGCATAGGGTGTCCAGCACTGTAGCTTGCTGGTCATTGAATGGAGTTGGATCTTTGTGTTAAGATGGAGATCTCTGGGAGATTTTCACCGTTTGATATTAAATGGAGCTGGGAGGTCTCTTGTGGACCAGTGTCCTGAACTTGGCTCTCCCACCTCAGTGGCACAGCCCTGACACCTGGCTGGAGCACCAAAAGCCTGTCCTCCACACGGCTCAGAGTAAAACAGAGGAAAAAAAGAAAGAAAGAAAGATGAAGATAAAATAAAATAAAATAAAGTAAAATAAAATAAAATAAAATAAAGTTATTAAAGTAAAAAGTAATTATTAAGAAAAAATTTTTTTAAGTAATAAAAAAAAAGGACAGACAGAACCCAGGACAAATTGTAAAAGCAAAGCTATACAGACAAAATCACACACAGAAGCATACACATACACACTCACAAAAAGAGAAAAAGGGAAAAAATATATATATATCTTTGCTCCCAAAGTCCATCTCCTCAATTTGGGATGATTTGTTGTCTATTCAGGTATTCCACAGATGCAGGGTACATCAAATTGATTGTGGAGATTTAATCCGCTGCTCCTGAGGTTTCTGGGAGAGATTTCCCTTTCTCTTCTTTCTTCACACAGTTCCCGGGGTTCAGCTTTGGTTTTGGACCCGCCGCTGGGTGTAGGTCACCTGAAGGCGTCTGTTCTTCACTCAGACAGGACGGGGTTAAAGGAGCAGCTGCTTCGGGGGCTCTGGCTCACTCAGGCCGGGGGAAGGGAGGGGTAAGGATGCCGGGCGAGCCTGTGGTGGCAGAGGTCGGCGTGACGTTGCACCAGCCTGAGGCACGCCGTGCGTTTTCCCGGGGAAGTTGTCCCTGGATCACGGGACCCTGGCAGTGGCGGGGTGCACAGGCTCCCGGGAGGGGAGGTGTGGAGAGTGACCTGTGCTTGCACACAGGCTTCTTGGTGGTGGCAGCAGCAACCCTAGCGTCTCATGCCCCTCTCTGGGGTTTGTGCTGATAGCCACAGCTCGAGCTCGTCTCTGGAGTTCCTTTATATGGCACTCTTAATTCCCTCTCCTCGCGCACCAGGAAACAAAGAGGCAAGAAAAAGTCTCTTATCTCTTAGGCAGCTCCAGACTCTTTTCCGGACTCCCTCCCGGCTAGCTGTGGTGCACTAACCCCTTCAGGCTGTGTTCATGCAGCCAACCCCAGTCCTCTCCCTTCGATCCGACCGAAGCCCTAGCCTCAGCTCCCAGCCCCGATCCGTCCTGGCGGGTGAGCAGACAAGCCTCTCGGGCTGGTGAGTGCTGGTCGGCACCGACCCTCTGTGCGGGAATCTCTCCGCTCTGCCCTCTGCACCCCTGTTGCTGCGCTCTCCTCCGTGGCTCCGAAGCTTCCCCCCCACCGCTGGCCCCCCACCTCCGCCCATGAAGGGGCTTCCTAGTGTGTGGAGAGCTTTCCTCCTCCACAGCTCCCTCCCACTGTTGCAGGTCCCATCCCTATTCTTTGTCTCTGTTTTTTCTTTTTTCTTTTGCCCTACCAAGGTACATGGGGAGTTTCTTGCCTTCTGGGAGGTCTGAGGTCTTCTGCCAGCGTTCAGTAGGTGTTCTGTAGGAGTTGTTCCACATGTAGATGTATTTCTGATGTATTTGTGGGGAGGAAGGTGATCTCTGCGTCTTACTCTTCCGCCATCTTGAAGCTCCTCCCGTCTGTTTCTTCTTCATTCACTTTTGGCAGTTTGTATACATCTAGAAATTTGTTCATTTCTTCTAGGTTGTCCAATTCGTTGGCATATAACTGTTCATAGTATTCACATATGATTTTTTTTTACCTTTGTATTATAGAAAATGTCACTTCTTATCAGTAAGCTATTTAAACGTAAATGGTTTAAGCTCTCCAATTTAAAGGTAGAAATTGGCAGGATGGCTTGAAAGAAATCACCCATCAATATGTTGTCTATAAGTGACTCACTTTAGATCCAAAGACACAAACATGTTGAAGGGAAAGGATTGAAAAGTGTGTAATATGCAAAGACTAAGCAAAAGAGAACTGAGATGACATAGTAATATCAGATAAAACAGACTGTAAATAAAAAAGTATTTCAAGAGACAAAGAAGCACATAACATTGACAAAAGGGTCACTCCATCCAGAAGATATAAATATACACACACTGAAGAACAGATACACAAATTTTATCATGCAAACATTGACAAAAATGAATGGAAATAGTATCTTGGCAAATAAATATTGCTATTGAATGGCAATAGTAGTTGAAACTTTCAACATCTTGTGATCAATAATGGATCAAGACATCTAGAAATCTAGACAGATCAATAAGGAAACTGAGGATTTGAGCAATATAAACCAACTCGACCTAAAAGATGCATAGAACATTTCACCCTACAAGAACAGAATACATATTTTCTCAAGTGCACATAGAATATTCTCCATGACAGACCATATGTTAGGTCATAAAACACTATCAATAAGTTAAAAAAATTGAAATAGTACAAGACATCTTTTCTAACCACAATGGAATGAAATTACATGTAAATATCATAAGAAAAACTGGAAATTTCACAAATAATGGATATTAAACAACACACTCTTTTTTTCCATAAAAGAAAACTTTATTTTGACTGTATATAATTTAGAAATGTTTAAACTATAATGAGTGTTAGAAACAACACAACAAAATTTTAAGAAAGAAACAGATGCTTACCAACTGTCAACTGCCAAAAATTGATCTATGAGTTTAGGGCTAAATTAATAAAAATATGAATAAGTTAACAAGGGTGTGATAGTTGATTTGATTGTTTTGTTTTGTTTTGTGTTGTTTTGTTTTTATTTATTTTTTTAACATCTTTATTGGAGTATAATTGCTTTACAATGGTGTGTTAGTTTCTGCTTTATAACAAAGTGAATCAGTTATACATATACATATATCCCCATATCTCTTCCCTCTTGCGTCTCCCTCCCTCCCACCCTCCCTATTCCACCCCTCTAGATGGTCACAAATCACCAAGCTGATCTCCCTGTGCTATGCGGCTGCTTCCCACTAGTTATCTATTTTACATTTAGTAGTGCATATATGTCCATGCCACTCTCTCACTTTAAACAACACACTCTTATGGGTCACCATAAAACAGTCCAATATATGCATTATGGAAATCCCAGAAGGCGAAAAAAAGAAAGAGAGAGCTTATTTGAAGAAATAAAGGCTGAAAACTTCCTAAATCTGAGGAATGAAATGGACATACAGAGCCAAGAAACTCAAAATCTCCAGCTATGAAAAATCCAAAGAGAACCACATTTAGGCACAATATAATCAGTGTCTAAAGTCAAAGATAAAGAGCGAATCTTGAAAGAAATAAGAAAAAATAGTGATTCATCACATAAAATGGAGTTTCCATAAAATTGCCAGAGGATATCCCTGTAGAAACTTTGCAGTCCAGAAGGGAATTGGGTGGAATATTCAATTTGCTTAAAGGTAAAGAATTGTCAACCAGTACAGAAACACCTCATTTGGTTGCACTTCATTTTATTGCATTTTGCATATACTGAGGGTGTTTTTTACAAATTGAAGATTTGTGGCATCCCTGCATCAAGCAAGTCGATAGATAGCACCATTTGTCCAACAGCATTTGCTCACTTCATGTCACAAATTTTGAAATTTTGGTAGTTCTTGCAGTGTTTCAAACACTCCACCAGAAAAAAGACTATTACTCACTGAAGGCTCAGGTAATGATCAGCATTTTGTAGCAATAAAGTATTTTAAAATTAAGGTATTGAAAAAAAATTAAGGTATGTACATTTTCACTAGACACAATGATATTGCACACTTAGACTACAGTATAGTGGAGGAGGGATCAACATGGTGGAGTAAGAGAAAGTGGAGCTAACCTCCCCCAAAAAACACATTAAAAATACATCTACATGTGGAATAATTCTCACTGAAAACTAACTGGAAACTGGCAAAGGACTCCTGTAAAACCAAGGCTGTAAGAAAGATACACATGTAATTGGGTAGAAAGGGAAGAAAAGCAATCAGGCAAGGACCCAAGCCTCTGGGAGGGAACTCAGAGGAAAAGGAAGAATACATGGCTGGACAGCCACCCTGGGGAGTTAGTGACTCAAGCCAAAGATTGGGCACCATAATCCTGGGGTCCTACACAAAGGAGACAAACCCCCTTGGCTGATTGGAGGACCCGTGGGACAAATAGAATATCTATGGGAAGCCTGGACTTCACTTGTGAGGAGCTCCTACTTGCTGGCTAGGTACCAAGGCAGGGTGAAGAGAGGTCTGCTGTAGTGGCTGCTGAGTTTCCAGTGACCAACTAGCTTTCAGAAGAAGACCAGACCTCTGACGGTGGTCACTCCACCATAGCTCACCCCCCTACACACATGCAGTAAAGACCACGTGGCCCCACCTGCCCAGCAAAGTGGTTCCACAACACAGCAGGAGCAGCAGAGTCTGGGGGCAGTGATCAGCTGTGGGAGACAAAGAGGATCTGCCCCCGAGGCAGAGGAGAGAGGTCTACTCTAGCAGCTGCAGTGTTTCCAACAACCACCTAACTGCACCCCCAAGCCTGAGCCAAGTGAACGCTCTACCCTTGCTCACTCCATGCCCCTGCGGGACGCTGGATGTGGGTCACTGAGGATGAGGAAAAAGAGTAGCCCATGGGACAGAGAGGTGATCTGGTCCCAGGGCGGAGCCTGGGTGAGGCAGCAGCAGCCATTGTTGGTGCTTACTCAAGCAGCACCTCAGAAGCTGCCCAGATGTCTGACAACAACTGCTCCAACACAGCTCATCTTCCAATAGCTGATGAGAGTCCATGCGGGCCCCCGCCAGCCTTGCAGAGCAGTTCCTCAACAGAGTGGGGGGCAGAGGAGGCTGGGGACAGTGATAGGTTGTGACAGAAAACGGGGGATTGCACCCAAGGCTGCTTATGAGCAGAGTTGTGGGTACCCATACAAGCAGCACATCAGAAACCCGTCCACAAACGGGCCCCACTTGCTTCACCACTGCCCTACTCTGGGGCAAGTGTTCTAGTGTGAAAGGTAAAAACACATGCTTAAAGGGAAGAGAGCCAGCTAGGGCCCAACCCTAAGGGCTTCTACTCCAGCAACTTGCCATCAGATGCCACCCCTGATAGGGCTGTGATGGCCACTGAGCAGGGAGGAAGTCTTGCTTCACACTCAACACCAGCTCTAGCCCCTCCATGTCCAGCCCCACCCCCTACCAAGTTGATAGCTACTAGCACTCCCTGAGGAAAGACATCCATGAAACTCCTAGAAGAGAATATAGGCAGAACACTCTTTGACATAAATCATAGCAATAATTTTTGGATCTGTCTCTTAAGGCAAAAGAAATAAACAAATGGCTTTCTCTGTATGGCCTACTTCACTTAGTGCGATAATCTCCAGGTCCATCCATGTTGCTGCAAATGGCATTATTTCATTCTTTTTAATGACTGAGTAGTATTCCACTGTATATATGTACCACATCTTCCTTATCCATTCATCTGTTGATGGATATTTAGGTTGCTTTCAGATCTGGGCTATCGTAAGCAGCACTGTGATGAATATTGGGGTGCATGTATCCTTTTGAACCATGGTTTTCTCTGGATATATGCCCAGGAGTGAGATTGCTAGATCATATGGTAGTTCTATTTTTAGTTTTTTAAAATTAATTTTTATTGGAGTATAGTTGCTTGAAAATGTTGTGTTAGTTTCTGCTGCACAGCAAAGTGAATCAGCTATAAATATACATATATCCCCTATTTTTGGTTTTCCTTCCCATTTAGGTCGCCACAGACCACTGAGTAGAGTTCCCTGTGCTATGCAGTAGGTTCTCAAGAGTTATTTATTTTATACATAGTATCAATAGTGTATATATCTCAATCCCAATTTCCCAATTCATCCAACCCCCTCCTTCCCCCTTGGTATCCATACGTTTGTTCTCTATGTCTGTGTCTCTATTTCTGCTTTGCAAATAAGATGATCTATACCTTTTTTTTCTAGATTCCACGTATATGCATTAATATTCTTGGTTGGCAGTTTTTTCTTTCAGCACTTTGACTATATCCATTGCCCTCTCTCCCACCCTGCAAGTTTTCTGCTGAGAAATCAACACACTGATATTTTTCTGGAGGTCCCTGTGTATGTGATGAGTTGCTTTCCTCTTGCTGCTTTCTAAATTCTCTCTTTGTCTTTGACTTCTGACAATTTGATTATGTGTCCTGTTGAAGACCTCTTTATGTTCAGTCTATTTGTGGTTCTTTGCATGTCATGGATCTGGATGTTCATTTCCCTCTCTAGGTTTGAGAAATCTTCTCTCACTATCTCTTTAAGTAAACTTCCTGCTCCTTTCCCTTCCTCTGCTCCTTTTTAGTATCCCATAATGCATATATTGGGGGTTTGGAGAGGGTCGTTTTATTCCATAAGTCCCAAAGGCTGTCTTCATTTTTTTCCATTCTTTTTCCTTTTTGTCCCCCTGACCTGGTAATAGGAAATGAGCTGTCTTCCAGCTCACTATTGTCTCTTATGCTTTATCTACTGTGATATTGATGTTCTCTATTGAATTTTTCAGTTCAATCACTCTGTTCTTTGGCCCAAAATTTCTGTTTCATTCTCTTTTATGATTCTTATCTCTTTTATTGAACTTACCAATTTGTTCATGTATTGTTTTCCTGATTTCATTTAGTTTTCTATCTGTGTTCTCCTATAGCTCAGTGAACTTCTTTAAGATAATTATTTGAATTCTTTATCAGGCAGTACATATATCTCCAGAAAGAGTAAAATTTAGGGTTAGTTACTGGTGTTTAATTTTGTTTCTTTGATGTTGTCATGTTTCCCAGACTCTTTGTAATCCTCTTAGCCTTGCATCTGTGTCTGGACATTTAAAGCAGTAAGCACAGAGCAGAAGGAAGAAGAACTACAATCTTTCAGCCTGTGGAACAAAAACCACATTCACAGAAAGATAGACAAAGTGAAAAGGCAGAGGAACATGTACCAGATGAAGGAACAAGATAAAACCCCAGAAAAAAAGCTAAATGAAGTGGAGATAGGCAACCTTCCAGAAAATGAATTCAGAATAATGATAGTGAAGAGGATCCAGGACCTCGGAAAAAGAATGGAGGCAAAGATCGAGAAGATGCAAGAAATGTTTAACAAAGACCTAGAAGAATTAAAGAACAAAAGCCTAGAAGAATTAAAGAAAAAACAAATAGAGATGAACAATACAAAAACTGCAAAGAAAAATAAACTAGAAGGAATCAAGAGCAGAAAAACTAAGGCAGAAAAACGGATAAGTGACCTGGAAGACAGAAAGGTGGAATTCACTGCCATGGAACAGAATGAAGAAAAAGGAATGCAAAGAAATGAAGACAGCCTAAGAGACCTCTGGTACAACATTAAATGCACCAACATTCACATTATAGGGGTCCCAGAAGGGGAGGAGAGAGGGAAAGGACCCAAGAAAATATTTGAAGAGATTATAGTCGAAAAATTCTCTAACATGGGAAGGGAAATAGTCATCCAAGTCCAGGAAGCATAGAGAGTCCCAGGAGGAGAAACCCAAGGAGAAACACAGCGAGATACATAGTAATCAAATGGACAAAAATTAAGACAAAGAAAAATTATTAAAACAACAAGGGAAAATTGACAAATAACATACAAGGGAACTCCCATAAGGTTAACAGCTGATTCCTCAGCAGAAACTCTATAAGCCAGAAGGGAGTGACATGATATATTTAAAGTGATGAAAGGGAAGAACCTACAACCAAGATTCCTCTACCTGGCAAGGATCTCATTCCGATTTGATGGAGAAATCAAAAGTTTTACAGACAAGCAAAAGATAAGAGAATTCAGCACCACCAAACCAGCTCTACAACAAATGCTAAAGGAACTTCTCTAAGTGGGAAACACAAGAGAAGAAAAGGACCTACAAAAACAAACCCAAAACAATTAAGAAAATGGTCATAGGAACATACATATCGATAATTACCTTAAATGTGAATGGATTAAATGCTCCAACCAAAAAACACAGGCTCACTGGAAGGACACAAAGATAAGATGCATTTATATGCTGTCTACAAGAGACCCACTTCAGACCTAGGGACACATACAGACTGAAAGTGTGGGGATTAAAAAACATATTCCATGCAAATGGAAATCAAAAGAAAGCTGGTGTATCAATACTCATATCAGATAAAATAGATTTAAAATAAAGAATGTTACAAGAGACAAGGAAGGACTATACATAATAATCAAGGGATCAATCCAAGAGGAAGATATAACAATTATAAATATATATGCACCCAACATAGGAGCACCTCAATACATAAAGCAAAAGCTAACAGCCATAAAATGGGAAACTGACAGTAACACAATAATAGTGAGAGACTTCAACATCTCACTTACACCAATGGACAGATCATCCAGACAGAAAATTAATAAAGAAACACAAGCTTTAAATGACACAATAGACCAGATATATTTAATTGATATTTATAGGACATTCCATCCAAAAACAGCACATTACACTTTCTTCTTAAATGCACATGGAACATTCTCCAGGATAGATCATATTTTGGGTCACAAATCAAGCCTCGGTAAATTTAGGAAAATTGAAATCATGTCAAACGCCATTTCTGACCACAATGATATGAGATTAGAAATAAATTACAGGGGGAAAAAAAAGTAAAAAACACAAACACATGGAAGCTAAACAATACGTTATTAAATACCCAAGAGATCACTGAAGAAATCAAAGATGAAATCAAAAAATACCTAGAGACAAATGACAACAAAAACATGATGATGATCCAAAACCTACGGGATGAGGAGGGACCTTCAAGATGGCGGAGGAGTAAGACATGGAGATCACCTTCTTCCCCACAAATACATCAAAAATACATCTACATGTGGAACAACTCCTACAGAACACCTACTGAAAGCTGGCAGAAGACCTCAGATTTCCCAAAAGGCAAGAAACTCCAGACGTACTTGGGTAGGGCAAAAGAAAAAAGAAAACACAGAAACAAAAGAATAGGGATGGGACCTGCACCTATGGGAGGGAGCTGTGAAGGAGGACAAGGTTCCACACACTAGGAAGCCCCTTCACTGGTGGAGAGGGTAGGTGGGTGGGGGAGAAGCTTCAGAGCCCTGGAGGAGAGCGCAGCAACAGGGATGCAGAGGGCAAAGTGGAGAGATTCCTGCACAAAGGGTCAGTGCCAACGAGCACTCACCAGCCTGAGAGGTTTGTCTGCTCACCGCTGGGACGGGTGGTGGCTGGGGGCTGAGGCTTAGGCTTCGAAGGTTGGATCCCAGGGAGAGGACTGAGGTTGGCAGCATGAACACAGCCTGAAGGGGCCTAGTGTGCCACAGCTAGCAGGGAGGGAGTCCGGGAAAAAGTCTGGACCTGCCTAACAGGCAAGAGACCATTGTTTTGGGGTGCATGAGGAGAGGGGATTCAGAGCACCGCCTGAACGAGCTCCAGAGACAGGTGTGAGCCGCGGCTATCAGCACAGACACCAGAGTCAGAAATGAGATGATAAGGCTGCTGCTGCTGCCACCAAGAAGCCTGTGTGCAAGCACAGGTCACTATCCACACCTCCCCTCCCAAAAGCCTATGCAGTCCGCCACTGCCAGGGTCCCGTGATCCAGGGACAACTTCCCCGGGAGAGCACAAGGTGCGCCTCAGGCTGTTGAAAAGTCATGCTGGCCTCTGCCACCGCAAGCTTGCCCCGCATACCATACCCCTCCCTACCCCCAGCCTGAGTGAGCCAGAGCCCCTGAAGCAGCTCCTACTTTAACCGTGTGCTGTCTGGGGGGAAAACAAAAGCCCTCAGGCGACCTACATGCAGAGGCAGGGCCAAATCCAAAGCTGAACCCCAGGAGCTGTGTGAACAAAGAAGAGAAAGGGAAATTTCTCCCAGCAGGTTCAGGAGCAGTGGATTAAATCCCCACAATCAACTTGATGTACCCTGCATCCATGGACTACCTGAATACACAGTGAATCATCCCAAAATTGAGGTGGTGGACTTTGGGAGCAACTGTAGACTTTGGGTTTCCTTTCTACATCTAACTTGTTTCTGGTTTTATGTTTATCTTAGTTTAGTATTTAGAGATTATTATCATTCGTAGATTTGTTTCTTGATTTGGTTGATCTTTTCCTTTTTTATATACATATATATTTTTTCCTTTTTCTCTTTTTGTAAGTGTGTATGTGTATGTTTCTTTGTGTGATTTTGTCTGTATAGCTTTGCATTTACCATTTGTCCTAGGGTTCTGTCTTTTTTTTTTCTTTTTTAGTGTAGTTTT
Organism: Eschrichtius robustus; assembly: GCF_028021215.1. NCBI lineage: Eukaryota > Metazoa > Chordata > Mammalia > Artiodactyla > Eschrichtiidae > Eschrichtius > Eschrichtius robustus. The sequence goes on along the minus strand of NC_090845.1, from coordinate 64,328,269 downwards.
TAGCACTTATCATTGGTGGATTTGCTTTTTGCTTTGGTTGCTCTCTTCTTTCTTTCTTTTTTTGTTTTTTACTTTTTTATTTTTTTATTTTTAATATTTTTTTTATTTTTTATCTTAATAACCTTATTTATTTTCTTTTATTTTTGTTTTCTTTCTTTCTTTCTTTCTTTCTTTCTTTCTTTCTTTCTTTCTTTCTTTCTTTCTTTCTTTTTCTCTAGCTTTTCTTCTGAGCCATGTGTCTGACAGGGTCTTGGTGCTTCAGCCAGGTTTCAGGCCTGAGCCTCTGAGGTGAGAGAGCTCAGTTCAGGACATTGGTCTGCCAGAGACGTCCCGGCCCCATGTAATATCAAACAGCAAAAGCTCTCCCAGAGATCTCCATCTGAAAGCTAAGACCCAGGTCCGCTCAACGACCAGCAAGCTAGAGTGCTGGACACCCTATGCCAAACAAGTAGGAAGACAGGAACACCACCTCACCCATCAGCACAGAGGCTGCCTAAAATCATAATAAGTTCACAGACACCAAAAACACAGCACTAGAAACAGCCCTACCCACTAGAAAGACAAGATCCAGCCTCATCCACCAGAACACAGGCATGAGTCACTGCCACAAGGAAGCCTACACAACCCACTGAACAAACCTTACCCACTGCCGTCAGACACCAAAACAATGAGAACTACAAACTTGCAGCCTGTGAAAAGAAGACCATAAACACAGTAAGTTAAGTAAAATGAGAAGACAGAGAAATATGTAGCAGATGAAGGAGCAACGTAAAATCCCACCAGACCAAACAAATGAAGAGGAAATAAGCAGTCTACCTGAAAAATAATTCAGAATAATAATACTAAAGATGATCCAAAATCTTGGAAATAGAACGGAGAAAATACAAGAAAAGTTTAACAAGGGCTTAGAAGAACTAAGAGCAAACAAACAATGATGAACAACACAATAAATGACATTAAAAATTCTCTGGAAGGAATCAATAGCAGAACAACTGAGGTAGAAGAACGGATAACTGACCTGAAAGATAAAATAGTGGAAATAACTACCACAGAGCAGAATAAAGAAAAAAGAATTAAAAGAACTGAGGACAGTCTCAGAGACCTCTGGGACAGTATTAAACCCACCAACATTCGAATTATGGCGGTCCCAGAAGAAGAAGAGAAAAATAAAGGGACTGAGAAAATATTTGAAGAGATTAGAGTTGAAAACTTCCCTAATATGGGAAAGGAAATCCTCAAACAAGTCCAGAAAGTGCAGAGAGTCCCATACAAGGTAAACCTAAGGAGAAACATGAAAAGACACATATTAATCAAACAATCAAAAATTAAATACAAAGAAAAAATATTAAAAGGAGCAAGGGAAAAACAACAAATAATATACAAGGAAATCCCAATAAGGTTAACAGGTGATCTTTCACCAGAAACTCTGCAAGCCAGCAGGGAGTGGCAGGACATATTTAAAGTGATGAAAGGGAAAAAACTACAACCAGGATTACTCTACCCAGCAAGGATCTCATTCAGATTCGACGGAGAAATTAAAACCTTTACAGACAAGCTAAAGCTAAGAGAATTCAGCACCACCAAACCAGCTATACAACAAATGCTAAAGGAACTTCTCTAACTGGGAAACACGAGAGAAAGAAGAGACTTACAATAACAAACCCAAAGCAATTAAGAAAATAGTAATAGGAACATACATATCGATAATTACCTTAAATGTAAATGGATTAGATGCTCCAACCAAAAGACATAGACTGGCAGAACGGATACAAAAACAAGACCCATATATATGCTGTCTACAAGAGACCCACTTCACATCTAGGGACACATACGGACTGAAGATGAGGGGGTAGAAAAAGATATTCCATGCAAATGGAAATCAAAAGAAAGCTGGAGTAGCAATTCTCATATCAGAAAAAAGAGACTTTAAATTACAGACTATTACAAGAGACAAAGAAGGATACTACATAATGACAAAGGGATCAATCCAAGAAGTAGATATAACAATTGTAAATATTTATGCACCCAAAGGAGGAGCACCTCAATACATAAAGCAAATAGTAACAGCCATAAAATGGGAAATCGACAGTGACACAAAAATAGTAGGGGAGTTTAACACCACACATTCACCAATGGACAGATCAACCAGACAGAAAATTAATAAGGAAACACAAACTTTAAATGAAACTTTAAACAAGATGGACTTAATTGATATTTATAGGACATTCCATCCAAAAACAATAGAATACACTTTGTTCTCAAGTGCTCATGGAACATTCACCAGCATAGATCATAATTTGGGTCACAAATCAAGCCTTGAAAATTTAAGAAAATTGAAATCATATCAAGTGTCTTTTCCAACCAAAACGCTATGAGACTAGATGTCAATTACAGGAAAAAAAATCTTTAAAAACTACAAACACATGGAAGCTAAACAATACACTACTAAATAACAAAGAGATCACTGAAGAAATCAAAGAGGAAACCAAAAACTACCTAGAAACAAATGACAATGAAAACACAACGACCCAAAACCTTTGGGATGCAGCAAAAGCAGTTCTAAGAGGGAAGTTTATAGCAATACAATCCAACCTCAAGAAATAAGAAACATCTAAAATGACAACCTAACCTTACACCTAAAGCAATTAGAGAAAGAAGAAAAAAAACCCAAGTTAGCAGAAGGAAAGAAATCATAATGATCAGTCAGAAATAAATGAAAAAGAAATGAAGAAAACAGTAGCAAACATCAATAAAACTTAAGGCTGGTTCTTTGAGAAGATAAACAAAATTGATAAACTATTAGCGAGACTCATCAAGAAAAACAGAGAAGACTAAGATCAATAGAACTAGAAATGAAAAACGAGAAGTAACAACTAACACTTCAGAAATAGAAAGGATCATGAGAGATTACTACAAGCAGCTATATGTCAATAAAATGGACAACCTGGAAGAAATGGACAAATTCTTAGAAAACCACAACCTTCCAAGACTGAACCAGGAAGAAATAGAAAATATAAACAGACCAATCACAAGCACTGAAATAGAAACTGTGATTAAAAACCCTCCAACAAACAAAAGCCCAGGACCAGATGGATTCACAGGCGAATTCTATCAAAGGATTAGAAAACAGCTAACACCTATTCTTCTCAAACTCTTCCAAAATATAACAGAGGGAGGAACACTCCCAAACTTGTTCTATGAGCCCACCATCACCCTGATACCACAACCAGACAAAGATGTCACAAAAAATGAAAACTAGAGGAAAATATCACTGATGAATATAGATGCAAAAATCCTCAACAAAATACTGGCAAACAGAATCCAACAGCACATTAAAAGGATCATACATCATGATCAAGCTGGGTTGATCCCAGGAATGCAAGGATTCTTCAACATACACATATCAATCAATGTGATGAACCATATTAACCAACTGAAGGAGAAAAGCCATATGATCATCTCAGTAGATTCAGCAAAACGTTTGACAAAATTCAACGCCCATTTATGATTCAAAAAACCCTCCAGAAAGTAGACATAGAGGGAACTAACCTCAACATAATTAAGGCCATATATGACAAACCCAAAGCCAACATCATTCTCAATGGTGAAAAACTGAAACCACTTCCTCTAAGATTAGGAACAAGACAAGGTTGCCCACTCTCAATACTACTATTCAACATAGTTTTGGAAGAATTAGCCACAGCATTCAGAGAAGAAAAAGGAATCCAAATTAGAAAAGAAGAAGTAAAACTGTCACCGATTGCAGATGACATGATAGTATGCAAAGAGAATCCCAAAGATGCTACCAGAAAACTACTAGAGCTAATCAATGAAGTTGGTAAAGTAGCAGGATACAAAATTAATGCACAGAAATCTCTTGTATTCCTATACACTAATAATGAAAAATCTTAAAGAGAAATTAAGGAAACACTCCCATTTACCATTGCAAAAAAAGGAATAAAATACCTAGGTATAAACCTACCTAAGCAGACAAAAGACCTCTATGCAGAAAACTATAAGACACTAATGAAAGAAATTAAAGATGATAGAAACAGGTGGAGAGCTATACCATGTTCTTGGATTGGAAGAATCAACATTGTGAAAATGACTATACTACCCAAAGCAATCTACAGATTCAATGCAATCTCTATCAAACTACCAATGGCAATTTTCACAGAACTAGAACAAAACATTTCACAATTTGTAAGGAAACACAAAAGACCCGGAATAGCCAAAGAAATCTTGAGAAAGAAAAACGGAGCAAGAGGAATCAGGCTCCCTGACGTCAGACTATACTACAAAGCTACAGTAATCAAGACACTATGGTACTGGCACAAAAACAGAAATATAGATCAATGGAACAGGATAGAAAGCCCAGAGATAAACCCACACACACATAGTCACTGTATCTTTGATAAAGGAGGTAAGCATATACAATGGAGAAAAGACAGCCTCTTCAATAAGTGGTGCTGGGAAAACTGGACAGCTACATGTAAGAGAACGAAATTAGAACACTCCCTAACACCATACACAAAAATAAACTCAGAATACATTAAAGACCTAAATGTAAGGCCAGACACTATAAAATTCTTAGAGGAAAACATAGGCAGAACACTCTATGACATAAATCACAGAAAGATCCTTTTTGACCCACCTCCTAGGGTAACAGAAATAAAAACAAAATTAAACAAATGGGACCTAATGAATCTTAAAAGCTTTTGCACAGCAAAGGAAACCATAAACAAGATGAAAAGGCAACCCTCAGAATGGGAGAAAATATTTGTAAACGAAGCAACTGAAAAAGGATTAATCTCCAAAATATACAAGCAGCTCATGAAGGTCAATATCAAAAAAACAAAAAACCCAATCCAAAAATAGACAGAAGTCCTAAATAGACATTTCTCCAAGGAAGATATACAGATTGCCAACAAACACATGAAAGGATGCTCAATATCGCTAATCATTAGAGAAATGCATATCAAAACTACAATGAGGTACCTATCCACCATTCTTCATTACTACTGATCATCTCCCCAATCCAAGCCACCATTATGTCACCTGAACAAGTACAGTAGCTTCTGTAGGTCCAATCCATAGACCACCAGAGGGATCTTAACTAAATGTAAATTAGGCGATGTATTTCCCCTGATTTGAACCTTATATACACCGTTTTCCACTGCAAATAAAATCAAAACTCTTTTCTGTGGTCTGAAAGCCACCACACAGTCCAACCCCTGTCCAGATCCTGACCACAATCCAGGTTATTCTGCTTCTCTCACCCTAGCTGAGTACACTTTCTCCATCTCTTTTTTACATCTAGATAGTAAACAAAGCAGGGAATCAAGCCTGATATGTAGCATTTGTCCATTTTTAGGGTGTAAATACTCCCACCTTGACCGATTCCAAGTTATGAATACAATGTCACTGGAAAGGAAGCTGGGCAGAGATGCACAGTTGTCCCCCTTTGTACTGTTTCCACCATACAGATAACAGGAGGTGTAAAAGCTGCTAGAGCACAGATAATAGTAAATTTTATAATATAATTAGGAAGTAATAAATTTTGAGTTTTTATTGCCATTGCTTTCAATAAAATTTAATTGTAAGGTTAAAAAAAACTACAATGAGGTATCACCTCACACCAATAAGAATGGCCATCATCAAAAAAATCAACAAAAAATAAATGCTGGAAAGGTTGTGAGAAAAGGGAGCCCTCTTACACTGTTGGTGGGAATGTAAATTGATACAGCCACTATGGAGAACAGTATGGAGGTTTCTTAAAAAACTAAAAATAGAACTACCCTATGACCCAGCAATCCCACTACTTGGCATATACCCTGAGAAAACCATAATTCAAAGAGATACATGTACCACAATATTCATTGCAGAACTATTTACAATACCCAGGACATGGAAGCAACCTAAGTGTCCATCGACAGATGAATGGATAAAGAAGATGTGGCACATATATACAATGGAATACTACTCACCTATAAAAAGAAACAAAATTGAGTTATTTGTAGTGAGATGGATGGACCTGTCATACAGAGTGAAGTCAGAAAGAGAAAAACAAATACCGTAGGCTAGCACATATACATGGAATCTAAAAAAAAAAAATCGTGCTGAAGAACCTAGGGGAAGAACAGGAATAAAGATGCAGACATAGAGAATGGACTGGAGGACATGGGGAGGGGAAGGGTAAGCTGGGACGAAGTAAGAGAGTGACATGGACATATATACACTACCAAATGTAAACTAGATAGCTAGTGGGAATCAGCTGCATAGCACAGAGAGATCAGCTAGGTGCTTTGTGTCCACCTAGAGCGGTGGGATAGGGAGGGTGGGAGGGAGAGGCAAGAGGGAGGAGATATGGGGATATATGTATATGTAAAGCTGATTCCCTTTGTTATACAGGAAAAACTAACACAGCATTGTAAAGCAATTATACTCCAATAAAGATGTTTAAAAAAAAACCTATGGGATGCAGCAAAAGCAGTTCTAAGAAGGAAGTTTACAGCAATACAATCTTACCTCAAGAAACAAGAAAAATCTCAAATAAACAATCTAACCTTACACTTAAAAGAACTAGAGAAAGAAGAACCAACAAAACCCAAAGTTAGTAAAAGGAAAGAAATGATAAAGATCAGAGCAGAAATAAATGAAATAGAAACAAAGAAAACAAGAGCAAAGATCAATGAAACTAAAAGTTGGTTCTTTGAGAAGATCAACGAAATTGATAAACCTTTAGCCAGACTCAACAGAAAAAGAGGGAGAGGACTCAATAAAATTAGAAATGAAAAAGAAGTTACAACAGACAGCACAAAAATAAAAAACATCATAAGAGACTACTACAGGCAACTCTATGCCAAAAAATGGACAACTTGGAAGAAATGAACAAATACTTAGAAAGGTATAACCTTCCAAGACTGAACCTGGAAGACAGAAAATATGAACAGACCAATCACAAGTAATGAAATTGAAACTGTGATTAAAATCTTCCAACAAACAAAACTCCAGGACCAGATGGCTTCACAGGTGAATTGTATCAAACATTTTGAGAAGAGCTAACACCCATCCTACTCAAACTTTTCCAATAAGTTGCACAGGAAGGAACACTCCCAAACTCATTCTAAAAGGTCACCATCACCCTGATACCAAAATCAGATAAATATGCTACAAAAATAGAAATTTACAGACCAATATTACTGATGAATATAGATGCAAAGTCCTCAACAAAATACTAGCAAACAGAATCCAACAACACATTAAAAGGATCATACACCATGATCGAGTGGGATTTATCCCAGTGATACAAGGATTCTTCAATATACGCAAATCAATCAAAGTGATACACCATATTAACAAACTGAAGAATAAAAACCATATGATCATCTCAATCGATGCAGAGAAAGCTTTCGAAAAAATTCTACACCCATTTATGATAAAAACTGTCCAGATAGTGGGCATAGAGGGAACCTACTTCAACATAATAAAAGCCATATACAGAAAAACCCACAACAAACATCATTCTCAGTGGTGAAAAACTGAAACCACCTCCTCTAAGATCAGGAACAAGACAAGGATGTCCACTCTCGCCACTGTTATCCAACATAATTTTGGAAGTCCTAGCCACAGCAATCAGAGAAGAAAAAGAAATAAAAGGAATACAAATTGGAAAAGAAGAAGTAAAACTGTCACTGTTTGCAGAAGATATGATACTACACATAGAGAATCCTAAAGATGCCACCAGAAAACTACTAGAGGTAATCAATGAATTTGGTAAAGTTGCAGGATACAATATTAATGCACAGAAATATCTCGCATTCCTATACACTAACAATGAAAGATCAGAAAGAGAAATTATGAAACAATCCCATTTACCATCGCAACAAAAAGAATAAAATACCTAGGAATAAACCTACCCAAGGAGTTAAAAGACCTGTACAAGAAAACTATAAGACACTGATGAAAGTAATCCAAGATGACACAAGCAGATGGAGAGATGTATGATATTCTTGGACTGGAAGAATCAATATTGTGAAAATGACTAAACTACCCAAAGCAATCTACAAATTCAGTGCAATCCCTATCAAATTACCAATGGCATTTTTCACAGAACTAGAACAAAAAAATCTTATAATTTGTATGGAGGCACAAAAGACCCCGAATAGCCAAAGCAATGTTGAGGGAAAAAAACAGATCTGGAGGAATCAGACTCCCAGACTACAAATCTACAGTAATGAAGACAATATGGTATTGGCACAAAAACAGAAATATAGATCAATGGAACAGGATAGAAAGCCCAGAGATATATCCATGCACTTATTGTCAACAAATCTATTAAAAAGGAGGCAAGGATTTACAATGGAGAAAAGACAGTCTCTTCAATAATTGGTGCTGGGCAAACTGGACAGCTACATGTAAAGAATGAAATTAGAACACTTCCTAACACCATACACAAAAATAAACTTAAAGTGCATTAAGACCTAAATGTACAGCCGGACACTGTAAAACTCTTAGAGGAAAACATAGGCAGAACACTCTATGACATAAACAACAGCAAGATCCTTTTTGACCCACCTCCTAGAGTAACAGAAATAAAAACAAAATTAAACAAATGGGACCTAATGAAACTTAAAAGCTTCTGCACAGCAAAGGAACCATAAACAAGACGACAAGACAACCCACAGAATGGGAGAAAATATTTCCAAATGAAACAACTGACAAAGGATTAATCTCCAAAATTTACAAGCAGCTCATGCAGCTCAATATCAAAAAAACAAACAACCCAATCCAAAAATGGGCTGAAGACCTAAACAGACGTCTCCAAAGAAGACATAACAGAATGCCAACAAACACATGAAAGGATGCTCAATATCACTAAACATTAGAGAAATGCAAATCAAAACCATAGTGAGGTATCACCTCACACTGGTCAGAATGGCCATCATCAAAAAAATCTACAAACAATAAATGCTGGAGAGGGTGTGGTGAAAAGGGAACCCTCTTGAACTGTTAGTGGGAATGTAAATTGATACAGCCACTATGGAAAACAGTATGAAGGTTCCTTAAAAAACTAAAAATAGAACTACCCTATGACTCAGCAATCCCACTACTGGGCATATACCCTGAGAAAACCATAATTCAAAGAGATACATGCACCCCAGTGTTCATTGCCGCACTGTTTACAATAGCCAGGACATGGAAGCAATCTAAGTGTCCATCGACAGATGTGGCACATATATACAATGGAATATTACTCAGCCATAAAAAGAAACAAAATTGAGTTATTTGTAGTGAGGTTGATGGGCCTAGAGTCTGTCATACAGAGTGAAGAAAGTCAGAAAGAGAAAAACAAATACCATATGCTAACACATACGTATAGAATCTAAAAAATAAATGGTTCTGATGAACCTAGGGGCAGGGCAGGAATAAAGATGCAGACGTAGAGAATGGACGTGAGGACATGGGGAGGGGGAAGGGGAATCTGGGACGAAGTGAGAGAGTGGCATTGACATATATACACTACCAAATGTAAAATAGATAGCTAGTGGGAAGCAGGTGCGTAGCACAGGGAGATCAGCTCAGTACTTTTTTACCACTTAGAGGGGTGGATAGGGAGCATGGGATAGAGGCTGAAGAGGGAAGGGATATGGGTATATACGTATACATATATGTATACATATATGTATATATATATAGCTGATTATACTCCAATAAATATGTAAAAATAATAATAAATATTTTTAAAAATTTTTAAAGATTTATGATGCACAGAGGGACCTGTAAATTGAGGCAAGTCCCTGAGGGAGGGAGGAAGTAACAGGGAGAGGGAGGAGAGAGAGCCTGGGAATATGTATATGACAGGAGCCCCCTGTGGGACTTTTTAATAGTGCCAGAAACAAACAAATTTCTTGCAGCCCATGGCAGGAATAAGGTAGTGGAAGAGGAAGAGCAGGGTTAACAGTGTGCAGATGAGGCTGCTAAGAGTGAGTTTAAAAGTGAGTTGCTAGAACAAAGCTTTAAGTATAACAAATAATCCTAAAATTTGTATGGAACCACAAAAGACCCTGAAGAGCCAAAGCAATCTTGAGAAAGAACAAAACTGGAGGTATCATGCGTCCTGATTTCAAACTACACTATAAAGCTACAGTAAAGAAACAGTATGGTACTGGAACAAAAACAGACACATAGATCAGTGGAACAGAATAGAGAGCCCAGAAATAAACCCACACACGTATGGTCAATCTATGGCAAAGCAGGGAAGAATACACAATGGGGAAATGACAATCTCTTCAATAAGTGATATTGGGAAACTGGAAATCTTCATTTAAAAAATGAAGCTAGAACATTTTTTCATGCCATATACAAAAATAAACTCAAAATGGATTAAAGAATTTAATGTAAGACCTGAAACCATTAAAATCCTGGAAGAAAATATAGACAATTCACTCTTTTGCATTAGTGTTATTAATTTTTTTTTTTGGATCTGTCTCCTCAGGCAAGGACCACAAAAGCAAAATTAAACAAATGGGGTTACATCAAACTTAAAATATTTTGCTCTGTGAAGAAAACCATCAAGAAAATGAAAAGGCAACATACTAAATGGGAGAAGATATTTACAAATGATATGTCCAATAAGAGGTTATTATCCAAACTATTTGAAGAACTTATACAACTCAATAGCAAAAAATAATCAAAAAACAAAAACAATCCAATTTAAAAATGGTCATAGGACCTGAATAGACATTTTTCCAAGGAAGATATACTAATGGCCAACAGGCACATGAAAAGATGCTCAACATCACTAATCATTGGGGAAATGCAAATCAAAACCACAACGAGATATCACCTCACACCTATCAGAATGACTATTATCAAAAAGATAAGAAATAACTAGTGTTGGTAAGGATGTGGAAAAAAGTGAATGCTTGCTCACTGTTAGTGGGAATGTAAATCGGTACAGTCACAATGGAAAACATTATAGAGGTTCCTAAAAAAATTTAAAATAGAACTATTATATCATCCAGAAATTCACTTCTGGTTATTTATCTAAAGAGAACTAAAACACTAATTTGAAAAGATATATGCACCCCAATGTTCATAGCAGCATTATTTGCAATAGCAAAGATATGGAAGTGTGCATCAACAGATGAATGAGTAAAGAAGCTGTGGTATATATACACACAATGGACTATTACTCAACCACAAAACAAATGAAATCTTGCCATTTATAATAACATGAATGGACCTTGATGTTATTATGCTAAGTGAAATAAGTCAGACAGAGAAAGACAAATACTGTATTATTTCACTTATATGTGGAATCTAAAAAACAAAACAAATGAGCAAACAGAAACATACTCAGGTCCAGAGAACAAACTGGTGCTTTGTTCAGAGGGAAGGGGGGGATGGGCAAAATAGGTGAAGGGGATTAACACATACTAAATTCCAGTTATAAAATAAGTAAGTCATGGAGATGTAATGTACAGCATATGGAATATAGTTGATAAGTTTGTAATAACTTTGTATGGTGACAGATGGTAACTAGACTTATCATGGTGATAATGATGTAATGTATAAAAATATTGAATCACTATATTGTACACCTGAAACTAATATAATATTGTGAGTCCATTATACTTCAATTTTTTAAAAAGTGAGTTGCTAAGAATGAGTAATGTCCTGAGATAGGACATCAGGTGGCATTATCTAGGAAAGTGTCACATGTGAACCAAATTACCTCCAGGGCTTCTAATCATTCAAGTTTCTTTAATATCTGGGGAGGCAGAGTGACCAATATAACAGGGGCTGTGGCCATGGCAAAATCAAAATAATGGTCTCAGTGGTTAAGGTTGTATTTCCTTGATTTTATGGCCTGTAATCAGTCTTAGTGAGAAAAGATGCCCTGTTTGATTTTGGAAGGGTCCTCAGGAATTAAAATAACCTAAGATCCTGTGTCAATAAGGCCAGAAAGTGTTGAGTACAGTTGACCCTTGAGCAACATGGGTTTGAACTGGGCAGGTCCACTTATATGAGGAATTTTTTCAATAAATATATACTACAGTAGTAACAGAATCAGTGGTTGGTTGAATCTACAGATGCAGCACCACGGATACAAAGGGCCAGAGAGCCGACTGTAAAGTTATACATAGATTTTTGACTGCATGAGGGTCAGTGTCCCTAACCACTAAGTTGTTCAAGGGTCAACTGTATTATGATGAAACATGGACAACCAGGGTTGTATGTGGCCATGTGACCGCAGAGGTGTCTGGGGCACCAAAGGATTGCTGAGTATGTATTATAGGGAACTGGGGGTTACCACTGACAAAGGTTGGGGAAGCTAGAGAGACCATTTCATGGGAGAACCATTGAAAATTAAAGACCCAGGGTTTCCCCCAGAAATGGCTGTTTGCCCAAATAAGAACATTAGGCACAACCTGTAATTTGGGGGAATCACCCTAAGAAATAGCTGCTTAGTATCTGCGTCTAAGAGTAATGCCTGGACCTAGGAAGAGCATTCTTCTCTCCAGATGTTCATTGAAGCAGTAGACCCATTAGACTATAATAATTTTGCATAACAGTTGTCTGCCTTCTTCTAATTAGGCCCAGCTGCTAAGGGCTCTAACATTAAGTACCACAGTGATAGGGTAGACTATCCTCAAGTCCATAAATACTCAGTGTAAGAGGGGGAAATATAGGGTCCTTCTTTGGTGAATATTGTATGCTGGGAGGGCCACTTTTAGAGGTCAATTAGGACTCTCAATAGATTGTTAACCACGGGGCCACACAAAATACAATTTGGTGGATCTTGGGATGGGACAAGTTTAGCTCAGGGTTATTGTTGAAAAGGCATGATAACCAAACAGTCCCTTTTTCATCCTCTGACTGCATGTAATCCTTAATTAAAATTTGAATTTCCAATTGGGTAAGATTGTGAGTTTCATTTTGAATTTCCATTTCTTGCACTCAAGTATGGCTTTGTGGGTGATTATGGTGTAAATCAATCAATGTAATTCATCAAATTAACAGACTGAAGAAGAAAAACTAAATGATTATGTCAGTTGATGCAGTAAAAGCATTTCAAAATTCAACATCTATTATAAGTAATAACTCTCAGCAACCTAAGAGTATAAGGGAATGTTCTCAATGTGATAAAGGTCATCTACAAAAATCCAGCAGCAAATATCATACTTTATGATGAAAAGTTGAATGTTTTTCCCTTAAAATTGGGAAAAAGGAAAAGAAGTCCACTCTTACCACTCTTATTCAATATCATACTGGCTGCCCTAGACAATATAATGAAGCAAGAAAAAGAAATAAAAAAGCCTACAGATTGGAAAGCAAGAAACAAAACTGCTGCTATTTTTAGACCTCATGATTGTCCATGTAGAGAATCCCAAGAAATCCACATAAAACATTTAGAACTAACAAATGAGTTTAGCAATATCACAGGGTATATGGTCAACACACAAAATTTAATTTTATTTCTATATACAAACAATGAACAATCAGAAGCCAAAGGATTAAAAAGAATATCATTTATAATACCTCCAGAAAATGAAATATTAGTTATACAACTAACAAAACATGTACAAGATTTGTATGCTGAAAAACCTAAATAAAGGGAGAGACATACCATGTTTGTTCATTGGAAGATTCAATATAGTTAAGAAGTCAATTTTCCCTAAATTTATTTATAGATGTAATGCCAGCATTTTTGTACGTATAGATAAGCTGATTCTAAAATTTACATTAAAATGCAAAGGAAATAAAGTAGCTATTCTTCTTGAAGAAGAATAATAAATACTGTAATCACACTATCTGGTTTTAAGAATTACTATAGAGCTACAGTAAGCAAGACAACGTGGTATCAGCAAAAGGATAAACATATAGATCAATGGGAAAGAGTAAAGAGTTCAAAAATAGGCCCACACAAATATGTCGATCACTTTTTGACAAAGATGCTAAAGCAATTCAATTGAAGAAAGAATAGTCTTTTCAACAATATTTCAACAGTCGAATATCCATATGCAAAAATAAATAAACCTCACATTATACAAAATTAATTCAAAGTGGATAACAGTGTAAAATCTAAAACTGTAAATCTCATGGAAGAAATATAGGAGACAAGCTTTATGACAATGAGTTAGGCAAAAAGTTCTTACATACGACTCCAAAAGCATGATCCATAAAAGAATAAATTGGTAAATTGAACTCTATCCAAATTAAAATCTTGTGCTTTTTAAAGGACCCTGTGAAGAGAATGAAAAGACAAGCCACAGACTGGGAGAAAATATTTACAAAACATATGTTTGATAAAGGATGTGTATACAGAATATATAAAGAACTCTCAAAAGTCAATAATAAGAAAACAAACAACCAAATTTTAAAATGTACAAACTATTTGAACAGACATTTCACCAAAAAAAACATGGATGTCAGGTAAGTACATAAAAAAGTGCTTGTTAAGTAAATGCTGTTTGAAACAACAATGAGATACTAAGATGAGGAGAAACTGGAAGTCTCATATGCTGCTGTTGTGAGTGTAAAATAGTACAACCACTTTGGAAAACAGTTTGGTAGTTTCTTTAAAAGCTAAACATACACCTACCATATGATCCAGCCATTCTACTCCTAGAGAAATGAAGGCATATATCCATATAATGATTTATATATGAATGTTCATAGCTGCTTTATTGATAATAGCTGAAAACTGGAAACAACCTCTTACTGAGATGCCCCACAGTTCTCCACAGTGGATGTTCTCCTTTGTTGCAACCAGCAATAAACCAACTTTGTTCAAAACTATAAGTGTCCTTTCACTGATCTTTGCCTGGAAGGTATTTACACAAATGGAGTTTCTCCCCATGATTCAGCTGAAGTACTCACTGAGTTGGACCAAGGTTCTCAACTCAATAATATGCACATCTGAGACTCCTTATATCTCTTCCTATTCAAAGTGCCTTCCTACCCATGGCTCATAGAAAGTTCATGCTGAATAAAGCTCTGATCATCTGTTGAATCCCTTCTTCGTTGAGTTTTTTTTTTCCCCTAAGAATAAGGTCTCTTGGGATTTATTTGATTATTGATCAGATTTGTGTAGCTCCCTGGGAAAATTGTTTTCTGGCCTTCTAACAGCTTCTTTTATGGTCTACCTGCTTGCATAGTGTCTTAAGTGTCGTTTGTCTATAAGATGAAAAGTCAATAGAAATCTTTATGGGCACTAACCAAATACGTCTGTCCTTAAGCCAGTCCCCGGGGGGGAGGAGCACAGGAGGTCTCCTCAGACCTATGCTTTTAGACATATGTTGCCTCAAGTCACCATAGCAAAACATTATAAAGACTTCTCCTCAGTCTTGTCTCTGTGTCCTTGAAAACTGCTTTGTTTAGGTTCACCTGCCCAGGATCAGGAGATTTTGTGTGGCCCCTGATTGGTGAAAACTGACCTTTCACCAAGTTTCAGAGGCACCAAGTTAAACAAGCATTATCCTTATGTATCCTTTTTCTCATGGGGTCATCTTAATCTAAAACTGCATTTCTTTTCAGCCAAATACCTCTTTCCTTTATGTTTTCTTATTATAATGCTAATTGGTATACTTGTCTCTAGCACAATTTCACTAGGGATAAATTTAAATTGCTGAAGACTTCTGTGGGACTTTTGACATGAAGCAGATCTTTTCCTTTGAGAGGCATCGTTAAAAAATAAGTGGAAAAAATCCTCATGAGGAGATAGATTTTCCTAGTTGTCTAAAAGAAGATTTTCCTAGCTGTCTAAAAGAAAGAACTTTTTGTTTAATATAGGAGGCAGTTCCTTCATTTCCATCACTTGGGGGATTAATAAGTGCTGGCTTTTTAAATTAAAGACTTTATATTTCAAAGTATTTTTAAGTTCACAGCAAAACTGAGAGAAAGGTGTAAAGATTTGCCACATGCCCTCTCTCCCCACACGTAAAGCTTCCTCCATTTGTAACATTCCCCACCAATGTGGTACATTGATGAACCTACACTGACACGTCATAATCACTCAAAATCTATAGTTTACATTAGGGTTCACTCTTGGTGTTGTACATTTTATGGACTTAGAATTTATCCATCATTATACTGTCATACAAAGTATTTTCACTGTCCCCAAATTCTCTGTAATCTATCTGTTTATCCCTACATCCTTCCTGACACCCAATCCCTAGCAACCACTGAACTTTTTACCGTCTCCATAGTTTTGCATTTTCCAGAATGTTATACACAATGACCCTTGAACAACATGGGTTTTTTTTAACTGAGTGGGTCCACTTATACATGGATTTTTTTCAATAAATATATATTGCAGTACTACACAATCTGAAGTTGGTTGAATCTGTGGGTGCAAACCACAGATACAGAAGGCCAACTGTAAAGTTATATGCAGATTTTTGACAGCTCAGGGGTCGGCTCCCCTAACCACCTCTATGTTCAGGGGTCAACTATAGTTGGAACCAAACAGTATGTAGCCTTTTCAGATTGGCTTCTTTCCCTTTGTAATATGCATTTAAGGTTACTCCATGTCTTTTTATGGCTTGATAGCTCATTTATTTTTAGTGTGCAATAATATTCCATTATCTGGGTGTAGCTCAGTGTATTTATTCATTTACCTACTGAAGGACATCTTTGTCTCTTCCAAGTTTTGACAATTATAAATAAAGCTACTATAAACATCTGTGTGCAACTTTTTGTGTGGGGATAAGTTTTCAGCTCCTTTGGGTAAATACCAAAGAATGAGATTTCTGGATCATATGGTAAGAGTATGTTTAGTTTTGTAGGAAACTGACAAACGGCCTTCCAAAGTGGCTTTAACATTTTGCTTTCCCACCAGAGATGAATGAGAGTTCCTGTTGTTCCACGTGCTTGTCAGGATTTGATGATGTCAGTGTTTGGATTTTGGTCATTCTAAAAGGTGTGTAGTAGTATCTCATTGTTGCTGTTTTTGCTTTTTTAATTGAAGTACAGTTGATTTACAATATTGTGTTAGTTTCATGTGTATAGCATAGTGATTCAGTTTTTTTTGCAGATTATAATCCATTTAGATTATTAAAAGATATTGAATATAATTCCCTGTGCTATACAGCAAATCATTTTGCTTATCTATTTTACGTATAGTAAGTTGTATCTGTTAATCACATACTGCAATTTGTCCCTCACTCCCTCCCTCTCCTCTTTGGTAACAATAACTTTGTTTTCTGTGTCTTTGAGTCTATTTCTGTTTTGTATATAGATTTATTTGTATAATTTTTAAGATTCCACATATAAGTGATATCATATAGTATTTGTCTAACTTATCTAACTAAGCATAATATTCTCTAGGTCCATCCTGGTTGCTGCAAAAGGCAATATCTCATTCTTTTTAATGGTTGAGTAATATTCCATTATATATATATATATATATATATATATGCCACATCTTGTAAAGCCAATCATCTGTTGATGGACACTTGGGTTGTTTCCTTGTCTTGGCTATTGTAAATAGTGCTGCTAGGAACATTGGGGTGCATTTATCTTTTCGAATCAGAGTTTTCATTTTTTCCAGATACTATATACCCAGGAGTGGAATTGCTGGATCATATGGTAGCTCTAATTTTAGTTTTCAAAGAAACTGCTATACTGTTTTCCATAGTGGTTGCGCCAATTTACATTCCCACCAACAGTGTACAAGTGTTCCTTTTTCCCCACACCCTCTCAAATATTTATGATTTGTAGACTTGTTTTTTTCACTTCACAAGTCACGTTTTTACTACATTTAATTTTTTTATTTTATATTGGAGTATAGTTGATTAAGAATGTCATGTTAATTGCAGATGTACAGCAAAGTTATGCATATACTTATATCCATTCTTTTTCAAAATTTTTTCCCATTTAGGTTATTACAGAATATTGAGCAGAGTTCTCTCTGCTGTATAGTAGGTCCTTGTTGGTTATCTATTTTAAATTTAGCTGTGTGTACATGTCAATCCGAAACTAGCAATCTATCCCTCCCCCCAACCCTTCCCCCCTGGTAACCATAAGTTCATTCTCTCTAAGTCTGTGAGTCTGTTTCTGTTTTGTAAATCATTTGTATCATTTTTTTTAGTTTCCACATATAAGCGATATTATATGATATTTGTCTTTCTCTGTCTGACTAACTTCACTTAGTATGATAATCTCCAGATCCATCCATGTTGCTGCAATGGCATTATTTCATTCTTTTTAATGGCTGAGTAATATTCCGTTGTGTATATGTACCATATCTTCTTTATCCATTTCTCTGTCAATGGACATTTAGGTTGCTTCCATGTCTTGGTTATTGTAAGCAGTGCTGCAATGAACATTGGGGTGCATGTATCCTTTCGAACCATGTTTTTCTTCGGATATATGCCCAGGAGTGGGATTGCTGGATCATATAGTAACTCTATTTTTAGTTTTTTAAGGAACCTCCGTAGTATTCTTCATGGTGGCTGTACCAATTTACATTCCCACCAACAGTGTAGGAGGGTTCCATTTTCTCCACTCCCTCTCCAGCATTTACTGTTTGTAGACTTTTTGAGGATGGTCATTCTGACTGGTGTGAGGTGATACCTCACTGTGGTTTTGATTTGCATTTCTCTAATAATTAGCAATGTTGAGTATCTTTTCGTGTGCCTTCTGGCCATTTGTATGTCTTTTGTGGAAAAATGTCTATTTAGGTCTTCTGCCCACTTTTTATTGGGTTGTGTTTTTTTATTATTGAATTGTATGCGCTGTTTGTAAATTTTGGATATTAACCCCTTATCAGTCATATCATTTGCAAATATTTTCTCCCATTCCGTAGTTATCTTTTTGTTTTGCTGTTGGTTTCCTTTGCAGTGCAAAAGCTTTTAAGTTTGATTAGGTCCCATTTGTTTATTTTTGCTTTTATTTCATTTGCCTTGGGAGATTGATCTAAGAAAATATTGCTAAGATTTATTTTGCAATAAATAAAGAATATTTTGCCTATGTCTTCTAGGAGTTTTATGGTGTCATGTCTTACATTTAGGTCTTTAAACCATTTTGAGCTTATTTTTGTATACAGTGTGAGAGAATGTTCTAATTTCACTGATTTACATGTAGCTGTCCAGCTTTCCCAACACCACTTTCTAAAGAGGCTGTCTTTCCTCCATTGTATATTCTTGCCTCCTTTGCTGTAGATTAATTGACTGTAGGTGCATAGGATTATTTCTTGGCTCTCTATTCTGTTCCATTGATCTATATATCTGTTTCTTTGCCAATATCACACTGTTTTGATTACTGTAGCTTTGTACTATAGTCTGAAGTCTTGAAGGGTTATATCTCCAGTTTTGTTCATTTTTCTCAGGATTGTTTTGGCAATTCTGAGCATTTTGTGGTTCCATGTAAATTTTAGGATTATTTGTTCTAGTTCTGTGAAAAATGGCATGGGTATTTTGATAGAGATTGCATTAAATATGGAGATTGCTTTGAGTAGTATTGACATTTTTTAAATATTAATTCTTCCAATCCAAGAGCACAGGGTATCTTTCCATTTATTTGAATCATCTTCAATTTCCTTTATCAATGTTTTATAGCTTTCAACATATAACCTTTCACCCCTTTGGTCAAGTTTACTCCTAGTTATTCAAATTTTTTGATGCTATTTTAATCAGGATTTTTTTAAACTTTCACTTTTTGATATTTTATTGTTAGTGTATAGAAATGCAACAGGTTTCTGTATATTAAGCTTGTATCCTGCTACCTTGCTGAACTCATTTATTAGTTCTAACCGTTTTTGTGTGGAGACTTTAGGGTTCTCTCTATAAAGTATCATATCATCCACAAATAGTGATGGTTTTACCTCTTTTACCTTCCAATTTATTATCTCATTGTTGTCGGTTTTTTCTTTGCTTTATTGTTATAATTAACACACAATATTATAGTTTCACATGTACAACATAATAATTTAATATTTTTATATAGTATTAAATAATCACAATAAGTTCACTTACCATCTGTCAGTATAAAAAGTTCTTACAAAAGTTTTGATGGAATATTCCCTGTGAGTACTTTACCTCCCCATGAATTATTTATTTTATAACTGGAAGATTGTACCTCTTAATCCCCTTCACCCATTTAATTGTCACCCTACTCCTCTCCCCTCTGGTAACCACCAGTTTGTTCTCTGTATCTGTGAGTCTGTTTCTGTTTTGTTTTTATCATTCAGCTCAAAGTATTTTATTTTATTTTATTTTATTTTACTAGGGAAATCAGCTTTATTTTTTTTCTTTTTTTTTTAATCAGTCATCAATTTTATACACATCACTTTATACATATCAATCCCAATCGCCCAATTCAGCACACCACCATCCCCACCCCACCAGAGTTTTCCCCCCTTGGTGTCCATACGCTTGTTCTCGACATCTGTGTCTCAACTTCTGCCCTGCAACCCGGTTCATTTGTACCATTTTTCTAGGTTCCACATACATGTGTTAATATACGATATTTGTTTTTCTCTTTCTGACTTACTTCACTCTGTATGACAGTCTCTAGATCCATCCACGTCTCAACAAATGACTCAATTTCGTTCCTTTTTATGACTGAGTAATATTCCATTGTATATATGTACCACAACTTCTTTATCCATTCGTCTGTCGATGGGCATTTAGGTTGCTTCCATGACCTGGCTATTGTAAATAGTGCTGCAATGAACATTCGGGTGCATGTGTCTTTTTGAATTATGGTTTTCTCTGGGTATATGCCCAGTAGTGGGATTGCTGGGTCATATGGTAATTCTATTTTTAGTTTTTTAAGGAACCTCCATATTGTTCTCCATAGTGGCTGTACCAATTTACATTCCCACCAACAGTGCAAAAGGGTTCCCTTTTCTCCACACCCGCTCCAGCATTTGTTGTTTGTAGATTTTCTGATGACGCCCATTCTAATTGGTGTGAGGTGATACCTCATTGTAGTTTTGATTTGCATTTCTCTAATAATTAGTGACGTTGAGCATCTTTTCATGTGCTTCGTGGCCATCTGAATGTCTTCTTTGGAGAAATGTCTATTTAGGTCTTCTGCCCATTTTTGGATTGGGATGTTTGTTTCTTTAATATTGTGCTGAATGAGCTGTTTATATATTTTGGAGATTAATCCTTTGTCCGTTGATTCGTTTGCAAATATTTTCTCCCATTCTGAGGGTTGTCTTTTCGTCTTGTTTATGGTTTCCTTTGCTATGCAAAAGCTTTGAAGTTTCATTAGGTCCCATTTGTTTATTTTTGTTTTTATTTCCATTACTCTAGGAGGTGGATCAAAAAAGATCTTGCTGTGATTTAGGCCAAACAGTGTTCTTCCTATGTTTTCCTCTAAGAGTTTTACAGTGTCCAGTCTTATATTTAGGTCTCGAATCCATTTTGAGTTTATTTTTGTGTATGGTGTTAGGGAGTATTCTAATTTCATTCTTTTACATGTAGCTGTCCAGTTTTCCCAGCACCACTTATTGAAGAGACTGTCTTTTCTCCATTGTATATCTTTGCCTCCTTTGTCATAGATTAGTTGACCATAGGTGCGTGGGTTTATCTCTGGGCTTTCTATCTTGTTCCATTGATCTATGTTTCTATTTTTGTGCCAGGACCATATTGTCTTGATTACTGTAGCTTTGTAGTATAGTCTGAAGTCAGGGAGTCTGATTCCGCGAGCTCCGTTTTTTTCCCTCAAGACTGCTTTGGCTATTCGGGGTCTTTTGTGTCTCCATACAAATTTTAAGATGATTTGTTCTAGTTCCATAAAAAATGCCATTGGTAATTTGATATGGATTGCATTGAATCTGTAGATTGCTTTGGGTAGTATAGTCATTTTCACAATGTTGATTTTTCCAATCCAAGAACATGGCATATCTCTCCATCTGTTGGTATTATCTTTTATTTCTTTCATCAGTGTCTTATAGTTTTCTGCATACAGGTCTTTTGTCTCCCTAGGTAGGTTGATTCCTAGGTATTTTATTCTTTTTGTTGCAATGGTAAATGGGAGTGTTTCCATTTCTCTTTCAGATTTTTCACCATTAGTGATTAGGAATGCAAGAGATTTCTGTGCATTAATTTTGTATCCTGCAACTTTACCAAATTCATTAATTAGCTCTAGCAGTTTTCTGGTGGCAGTTTTAGGATTCTCTATGTATAGTATCATGTCATTCGCAAACAGTGACAGTTTTACTTCTTCTTTTCCAATTTGTATTCCTTTTATTTCTTTTCCTTCTCTAATTGCCGTGGCTAGGGCTTCCAGAACTAAGTTGAATAATAGTGATGAGAGTGGACATCTTTGTCTCATTCCTGATCTTAGAGGAAATGCTTTCAGTTTTTCACAGTTGAGAATGATGTTTGCTGTGGGTTTGTCATATATGGCCTTTATTATGTTGAGGTAGGTTCCCTCTATGCCCACTTTCTGCAGAGTTCTTATCATAAATGGGTGTTGAATTTTGTCAAAAGCTTTTTCTGCATCTATTGAGATGATCATATGGTTTTTATTCTTCAATTTGTTAATATGGTGTATCACATTGATTGATTTGCGTATATTGAAGAATCCTTGCATCCCTGGGATAAATCCCACTTCATCGTGGTGTATGATCCTTTTAATGTGCTGTTGGATTCTGTTTGCTAGTATTTTGTTGAGGATTTTTGCATCTATATTCACCAGTGATATTGGTCTGTAATTTTCTTTTTTTATAGTATCTTTGTCTGGTTTTGGTATCAGGGTGATGGTGGCCTCACAGAATGAGTTTTGGAGTGTTCCTTCCTCTGCAATTTTTTGGAAGAGTTTGAGAAGGAGAGGTGTTAGCTCTTCTCTAAATGTTTGATAGAATTCACCTGTGAAGCCATCTGGTCCTGGACTTCTCTTTGTTGGAAGACTTTTAATCACAGTTTCAATTTCATTAATTGTGATTGGTCTGTTCATATTTTCTGTTTTTTCCTGGTTCAGTCTTGGAAGGTTATACCTTTCTAAGAATTTGTCCATTTCTTCCAGGTTGTCCATTTTATTGGCATAGAGTTGCTTGTAGTAGCCTCTTAGGATGCTTTGTATTTCTGCGGTGTCTGTTGTAACTTCTCCTTTTTCATTTCTGATTTTATTGATTTGAGTCCTCTCCCTCTTTTTCTTGATGAGTCTGGGTAATGACTTATCAATTTTGTTTATCTTCTCAAAAAACCAGCTTTTAGTTTTATTCATCTTTGCTATTGTTTTCTTTGTTTCTATTTCATTTATTTCTGCTCTGATCTTTATGATTTCTTTCCTTCTGCTAACTTTGGGTTTTGTTTGTTCTTCTTTCTCTAGTTCCTTTTGGTGTAACGTTAGATTGTTTACTTGAGATTTTTCTTGTTTCCTGAGGTAGTCTTGTATAGCTATAAACTTCCCTCTTAGATCTGCTTGTGTTGCATCCCATAGGTTTTGGGTCGTTGTGTTTTCATTGTCATTTGTCTCTAGGTATTTTTTGATTTCCTCTTTGATTTCTTCAGTGACCTCTTGGTTATTTTGTAACGTATTGTTTAGCCTCCATGTGTTCGTCTTTTTTACATTTTTTTCCCTGTAATTCATTTCTAATCTCATAGCGTTGTGGTCAGAAAAGATGCTTGATATGATTTCAATTTTCTTAAATTTACTGAGGCTTGATTTGTGACCCAAGATGTGATCTATCCTGGAGAATGTTCCATGCGCACCTGAGAAAAACGTGTAATCTGCTGTTTTTGGATGATATGTCCTATAAATATCAATTAAATCTATCTGGTCTATTGTGTCATTTAAAGCTTCTGTTTCCTTATTTATTTTCATTTTGGATGATCTGTCCATTGGTGTAAGTGAGATGTTAAAGTCCCCCATTATTGTTGTGTTACTGTCAATTTCCTCTTTTATAGCTGTTAGCAGTTGCCTTATGTATTGAGGTGCACCTATGTTGGGTGCATATATATTTATAATTGTTATATCTTCTTCTTGGATTGATCACTTGATCATTATGTAGTGTCCTTCCTTGTCTCTTGTAACATTCTTTATTTTAAAGTCTAATTTATCTGATATGAGTATAACTACTCCAGCTTTCTTTTGATTTCCATTTTCATGGAATATCTTTTTCCATCCCCTCACTTTCAGTCTGTATGTGTCCCTAGGTCTAAAATGGGTCTCTTGTAGACAGCATATATATGGGTCTTGTTTTTGTATCCATTCAGCAAGCCTGTGTCTTTTGGTTGGAGCATTTAATCCATTCACGTTTAAGGTAATTATCGATATGTATGTTCCTATGACCATTTTCTTAATTGTTTTGGGTTTGTTTTTGTAGGTCCTTTTCTTCTCTTGTGTTTCCCACTTAGAGTAGTTCCTTTAGCATTTGTTATAGAGCTGTTTTGCTGGTGCTGAATTCTCTTAGCTTTTGCTTGTCTGTAAAGCTTTTGATTTCTCCATCAAATCTAAATGAGATCCTTGCTGGGTATAGTAATCTTGGTTGTACGTTCTTCCCTTTCATCACTTTAAGTATATCATGCCACTCCCTTCTGGCTTGTAGAGTTTCTGCTGAGAAATCAGCTGTTAACCTTATGGGAGTTCCCTTGTATGTTATTTGTCGTTTTTCCCTTGCTGCTTTCAATAATTTTTCTTTGTCTTTATTTTTTGCCAATTTGATTACGATGTGTCTTGGCGTGTTTCTCCTCGGGTTTATCCTGTATGAGACTCTGCGCTTCCTGGACTTGGGTGGCTATTTCCTTTCCCATGTTAGGGAAGTTTTCGACTATAATCTCTTCAAATATTTTCTCTGTTCCTTTCTCTCTCTCTTCTCCTTCTGGGACCCCTATAATGCGAATGTTGTTGCGTTTAATGTTGTCCAAGAAGTCTCTTAGGCTGTCTTCATTTCTTTTCATTCTTTTTTCTTTAGTCTGTTCTGCAGCAGTGAATTCCACCATTCTGTCTGCCAGGTCACTTATCCGTTCTTCTGCCTCAGTTATTCTGCTATTGATTACTTCTAGTGTAGTTTTCATTTCAGTTTTTGTATTGGTCATCTCTGTTTGTTTGTTCTTTAATTCTACTAGGTCTTTGTTAATCATTTCTTGCATCTTCTCAATCTTTGCCTCCATTCTTATTCCGAGATCCTGGATCATCTTCACTATCATTATTCTGAATTCTTTTTCTGGAAGGTTGCCTATCTCCACTTCATTTAGTTGTTTTTCTGGGTTTTTTTCTTGTTCCTTCGTCTGGTATATAGCCCTCTGCCTTTTCATCTTGTCTATCTTTCTGTAACTGTGGATTTTGTGCCACAGGCTGCAGGATTGTAGTTTTTCTTGCTTCTGCTGTCTGCCCTCTGGTGGTTGAGCCTATCCTAGAGGCTTGATGTTAGGCTCTGGTGGTGGGTAGAGTTGACTGTTGCTGTGGCAGTCAGAGCTCCGTAAAACTTTAATCCACTTGACTGTTGATGGGTGGGGCTGGGTTCCCTCCCTGTTGGTTGTTTTGCCTGAGGCAACCCAACACTGGAGCCTACCTGGGCTCTTTGGTGGGTTAATGGCAGACTCTGGGAGGGCTCATGCCAAGGAGTACTTCCCAGAACCTCCGCTGCCAGTGTCCTTGTCCCCACAGTGAAACAGAGCCACCCCCCGCCTCTGCAGGAGACCCCCCAACACTAGCAGGTAGGTCTGGTTCAGTCTCCCCCAGGGTCACTGCTCCTTCCCCCGGGTCCTGATGCACACACTATTCCATGTGCGCCCTCCAAGAGTGGGGTCTCTGTTTCCCCCAGTCCTGTCGAAGTCCTGCAATCAATTCCCACTAGGCTTCAAAGTCTGATTCTCTAGGAATTCCTCCTCCCGTTGCCGGACCCCCAGGTTGGGAAGCCTGACGTGGGGCTCAGAACCTTCACTCCAGTGGGTGGACTTCTGTGGTATAAGTGTTCGCCAGTCTGTGAGTCACCCACCCAGCAGTTATGGGATTAGATTTTACACTGATTGCGCCCCTCCTACCGTCTCACTGTGGCTTCTCCTCTGTCCTTGGACGTGGGGTATCCTCCTTGGTGAAGTCCAGTGTCTTCCTTTCGATGATTGTCCAGCAGCCAGTTGTGATTCTGGTGCTCTCACAAGAGGGAGTGAGAGTACGTCCTTCTACTCCGCCATCTTGGTTAATCCCTCTGTTTTGTTTTGTTTTTTCATTTGTTTTGCTTATTAGATTCCACATGTAAGTGAAATCACATAGTATTTGTCTTTTCTGTCTGGCTTATTTAACTTAGCATAATGCCCTCTAGATCCATCAATGTTCTCACAAATGGCAATATTACGTTTTTTATGGCTGAGTAATATTCCATTGTATATACATACCACTGGTTCTTTAGTCAGTTATTTATCAATGAACACTAAGGTTGTTTCCATATCCTAGATATTGTACATTGGTGTACATATATATTTTCAAATTAGTGTTTTTGTTTTCTTGGGATAAATACCCAGAGGTGAAATTGTTGGTTCTTATAGCAGCTTTTTTTTCAATGTTTTGAGGAACCTCCATACTCTTTTCCATGGTGGCTGTACCAGTTTACAATTCCACCAACTTTGAACAAGAGTTCCCTTTTCTCTGTATCTTCACTAACACTTGTTATTTGTTGCTTTTTTGATGATAGTCATTCTGACAGGTGTAAGGTGACATCTCACTGTTATTCTGATTTGCATTTCCCTGATCATTAGTGATATTAAGCATCTTTTCATGTGTCTGTTGGCCAACTGTATATCTTCCTTGGAAAAAATGCCTATTCAGTTCCTCTGCCTATTTTTTAACCAATTCTTAAAAATTTAATTTGTATGAGTTCTTTGTATATTTTGGATAATAACCTCTTATCAGATGTGTCTTTTGCAAGTGTCTCCTCTTATTCAGTAGGTTGCCTTTTAATTTTATTGATGTTTTCCTTCACTATGCAAAAGCTTTTTAGTTTGATGTAGTTCCATTGTTTATTTTTCTCATAGATAGTTGTCCTGTAAATAGTCGGAATTTTGGTGTGCCTGTGGGAGGAGGTGACCTCAGGGTCTTCCTACTCCAACATCTTGGCCACACCTCCTACAGGTCCTATGGTCTTTGTTTTAAAATCTATATTGTCTGATATGAGTATTAATATCTCAGCTTAATTTTCTTTTTTATTTGCATAAAATATCTTTTCCCATCCCTTCACTTTCAGTCTGTGTGTGTCTCTAGGTCTGAGGTGAGTCTCTTGAAGGCAGCATACAGACAGGTCTTGCTTTTTTTATCCATTCAGCAACTCTATTCTTTTGATTGGAGCATTTAGTCTATTGACATTTAAAGTAATTATTGATAAGTATGCACTTATTTCCATTTTGTTAATTGTTTTATGGTTGTCTTTGTAGTTCTCTGTTCCTGTCTTCTTCCTTTGGTTTCTTACCTTGTGGTTTGATGAATTTGAGGAATACTTTCTCTTTATTTTTGTGTATCCATTGTATGTTTTGGCTTATGGTTACCATGAGGTTCATATACATTGACCCATATATATAACTATCTAGTTAAATGTGGTAATCACTTAAGTTTGAAGGCATTCTAAAAGCACTACATTTTTACTCCCTCTCCCCCACATTTTATGTTTTTGATTTTACATATTTTTATTTTGTGTATCCCTTAACTACTTATTGTAGTTATAAGTGATTGTACTACTTTTTGTCTATTAACCCTCATAGTAGCTTTTTTTTCTTTTTTAGCTGCATGGATCTTCATTGCTGGGTGAAGACTTTCTCTAGTTGTGGTGAGTGGAGGCTACTCTTCGTTGCAGTGTGCGGGCTTCTCATTGTGGTGGTTTCTCTTGTTGCGGAGCATGGGCTCTAGGAGTGCAGGCTTCATTAGTTGTGGCACATGGGCTCAGTACTTGTGGCTCACGGGCTCTAGAGTACAGGCTCAGTATTTGTGGTGCATTGGCTTAGTTGCTCCATGGCATGTGAGATCTTCCCAGACCAGGGCTCAAACCCATGCCCCCTGCATTGGCAGGCGGATTCTTAACCACTGCACCACCAGGGAAGTCCCCTCATAGGAGCTTTTTAAGTGGCTGATCCAGTGCCTTTATATTTGTCTTTAACAGGGAGATTGTTTTCTTTCATGTATTTTCTTATTTCTAGTTGTAACCTTTTCTTTTCTGCTTAAAGAAGACCCTTCAATTAGCAAACCTCTTGGATGCTCCTGTAGGTGCTCAGGATCGCTTTTCACCTGCCCTTTAGGGCCCTGGGTGTCTCTGCTGCAGTATCTATTGTGCTGTGAACTGCATGGGTGGCAGGAGTGGAAGAGAAGATGCCAATGAGACCCCAGAAGCCAAGAAATGATTTTATTGATTTGGAGAGGAGTCAAGATGGCGGAATAGGAGGATGTGGAGTACTTCATTCCTCACAAGTACATCAAGTATACATCTACAAATGGAACAATTCTCACAGAGCACCTGCTGAGCATTAGCAGAAGACTTCGGACACCTAAAAGGACAAGAAAAACGCCCCTCACAACTGGGAAGGATGAAAGAAAAAGAAAAAAAGAAAAGAGGAATCAAAAAAGGGACCAGCAACCCTGACGGGAAGCTGCAAGTTAGAGGAGGTCCCTGCACTCAGAAAAACTCCCTCATGGTTGGGAAATCAGCTGGGACATGAAGGCTCCTTTGGGAGATCAAAGGAGAATGCAGCAGATGGTCTGGGGAAGGCAGGATAAAGGAAGAAGTGCACACATGTTCTGCGCCACAGCTCTGTGCATCCCAGCCTGAGTCGTGAGTTGCCTGTTATGGAGGGGAGCTGGGTGCTGGAAAGTGGGGTTTGGAGCATGGACCCAGGGAGGGGACAGCTGTTGGCTGTGAAAAGACAGCCTGGGGGGCTTCCCTGGTGGTGCGGTGGTTGAGAATCTGCCTGCCAATGCAGGGGACACGGGTTTGAGCCCTGGTCTGGGAGGATCCCACATGCCATGGAGCAACTGGGCCTGTGAACCACAACTGCTGAGCCTGCGCGTCTGGAGTCTGCTCTGCAACAAGAGAGGCCACGATAGTGAGAGGCCCACGCACCGCGATGAAGAGTGGCCCCCCACTTGCCACAGCTAGAGAAAGCCCTAGCACAGAAACGAAGACCCAACATAGCAATTAATCAATCAATCAATAAATAAATAAATCTTTAAAAAAAAAAAAGACAGCCTGAAAGGACAGGAGTAAGGAGCTCCACGACCAGGAAAGTCTGTGGGAAAGCTCGGGACACCATAGAAACAAGGCGTCATTGTTGAGTGGCGCACAAGGGGCACGGCCACCATTACAACCCATTTCCCAACCCACCAGCTTCTTCAGCCTCTGCGGGCACTGGGAGGGGTTCCCATCTGAGCAGGCTCACCCACCAATCAAGTGGAGGCCAGTTCTGCCTGCATAGGCTCCGGGGTCCTGAGCCCTGCCCATTGCAAAGCCTCCTTGGGAATCAGTCCTGGGATCCCCTACCTGAGAAGAGAATCCACCAATGTTGGTGGGGGCAGAGTGCTAAATCATGGGGTTATGAGAGGGGATCCAGGAAGAGGACTACTGTTGGCTGCACGGATACAACAGAAGGTATGGGAGTGAAGGGCTACGTGACCTTGAATGCCCCTAGAAGAAACGTGGTCTTCCTAGGAAATGAGGTGTCATTGTTGAGTAGCATGCAAGGGGTGGGGCCCCCACTGCCCCACACAGCAGCCCCTGCTTCTGTGGGCACTGGAGGGACTCCCACAAGAGCAAGTGCACCACAGTCTGTTGCAACTGCCTGCTGGTCCCCACCACAACAGGAAACTCGTGCACACCCCAATTGTGGCCACCACACCTTTCCCCAGCCTGAGGGAGTAAGTGTGCCCCAATCAGCTGCTGTTTTCACTCCCTTTCACATGGGCTGGAACAGATGCCTGAGGGTGGCACACATGTAGAGGTGGGGCCAAAACCAAACCTGAGCATCAAGGGTGGTGCAACTAAGGAAGAGGAAAAGAAATATTTCCATGCAGCTGCAGAAACTGCAGATTAAATCCCTGAGATCAGCTTGGTAAATACTGCATCAGTGGAATACCTGAATAGACAATGAGTGTTCCCACATCTGAGACTGGTCTAACCTTTGCAGCAGTGGACTATGGGGGCAAGTACATGTGGGAGTTGAGCCAGGTCAGAGTCTGAGCTTAACCCACAGTGCCCACAGCAGGTCCAGAGACCTACTTAGAGGTATTGGAGGACTTCCTGGGGAGGCTGGGATTGGCTTTGGCTCACTGTGGGAGCAAGAACAGTGACAGAGGAGTCTCGGGGAAAATATTCTTATTACTATTATTCTTTTTTGTTTCTTTCATTTTCTTTAGTGTTGGAGATGTTGTTTTAATTATTCTTTGTTTTTATTTTTATTTTTTTATTTTTTTAATATATATTTCTTTACTTTTCTATTTTTACTTTACTTTTTAGATGTTTTTGTTTTTTTCTTTTTTGTTCTTTGTTTTTATTTTATTTTTTGATTGTTTTTATGTGTTTATTCCATGTTTTCTTCAGCTTTTTTTGTTTCCTTTCTGTTTTTGTTTGATTTTCCATTTTTTGGTTTTTGTTAGTTTAGTCCATATTGAGTGTTCTCATTTTTTAATTCCTTTGTTTGTTTGTTTGTTTGTTCTCTTGGGTTTTTTTTTCTTTTTTTTTTTCTTTTTATCTTTTCTGTGTGCTTCTTTATTTCTTACTGTTACTTTGGTTTTGTTGTTATCATTTGTCTTGGATTTGGTGTGTCTGTTTTCTTTCTTCCTTTTTTTTTCTGTGTGTGTGAGTGTTGTGTTGTTGCTGCTGTCTGTATTTGGTTTTGCTTTTTGTCTTGGGTTTTGTTTGTCTGTTTGTGTTCTCTTTTTTTTCCTTTCCTTTCTTTATTTTCTGGCCACACTGCATAGCTTGCAAGCTCTTGGATGCCCAACCAGGGGTCAGACCTGGGCTTCCAGGGTGGGAGTGCAAAGTCCAGGACTCCGGACTGCCAGAGAATTCTTGGGCCCAGGAAATATTAATTGGCATGCCCTTTCCCAGAGGTATCCAACTCAACTGCAGGACCCGGCTCCACCCAACTGCCTGCAGGCTCCAGTGCTGGATGCCTCACACCAAACAACCAGTAAGACAGGAACACAACCCCACCCATTATCACACAGTCTGCCTAAACCTATACTAAGCTCACAAACACCCCAAAACCCATCACCTGATGCAGCCCTGCCTATCAGAAGGAAAAGACTCAGCTCTACTCATCAGAGCGCAGGCAACAGTCCCTCCCACCAGGAAGCCTACAGAAGTCTCTGGACCACGAGGGGGCAGACAACAGAAGCAAGAAGAACTATGACTCTGCAGCCTGTGGAAAGGAGACCATAAACACAGTTTTAGACAAAATGAGACAACAGAGAAATATGTTGCAGACCAAGGAGCAAGGTAAAATCCAAAAAGACGAAATAAATGAAGAGGAAATAAGCAATCTACCTGAAAAAGAAATAATAGTAATGATAGTAAAGATGATCCAAGGTCTTGGAAATAGAATGGAGACATTGATCAAGAAGACACAAGAAATTTTCAACAAGGACCTAGAAGAACTAAAGAACATATAATCAGTAATGAACAACACAATAACTGAAATAAAAAATACACTAGAAGGAATCAATACCAGAATAACTGAAGCAGAAGAATGGATAAGTAAGCTGGAAGACACAATGGTGGTAATAACTGCCAAGGAGCAGAATGAAGAAAAAAGAATGAAAAGAAATGATGACAGTCTCAGAGACCTCTGAGATAGGATTAAACGCACTAACATTCGAATTATAGGAGTCCCAGAAGAAGAAGAGAAAGAGAAAGGGCCTCAGAAAATATTTGAAGAGATTATAGTCAAAAACTTCCCTAACATGGGAAAGGAAATAGTCAATCAATCAAGTCCAGGAAGTGCAGAGAGTCCCATACAGGATAAACCCAAGGAGAAACACACCAAGATATATAGTAATCAAATTGACAAAAATTAAAGACAAAGAAAAAATATTAAAGACAATGAGGGAAAAACAACAAATAACATACAAGGGAACTCCCATAAGGATATCTGCTGATTTCTCAGCAGAAACTCTGCATGCCAGAAGGGAGTGGCAGGACATATTTAAACTGATAAAAGGGAAAAACCTACAACCAAGATTACTCTACCTGGCAAGGATCTCATTCAGATTCGAAGGAGAAATCAAAAGCTTTACAGACAAGCAAAAGCTAAGAGAATTCAGCACCACCAAACCAGCTTTACAATAAATGGTAAAGAAATTTCTCTACACGGGAAACACAAGAGAAGAAAAAGACATACAAAAACAAATGGTAATAGGAACATACATATCAATTATTACCTTAAATGTAAATGGATTAAATGCACAAACCAAAAGACACAGAATGGCTGAAGGGATACAAAAACAAGACCCATATATATGCTGTCTACAAGAGACCGACTTCAGATCTAGGGACACATACAGACTGAAAGTGAGGGGATGGAAAAAGATATTCCATGCAAATGGAAATCAAAAGATAACTGGAGTAGCAATACGCATATCAGACAATATAGACTTTAAAATAAAGACACTTACAGGAGACAAGGAAGAACGTTACATAATGATCAAGGAATCAGTCCAAGAAGATATAACAATTGTAAATATTTATGCATCCAACAGAGGAGCAACTGAATACATAAGGAAAATGGTAACAGCCATAAAAGGGGAAATTGACAGTATCACAATAATAGTGGGGGACTTTAACACTTCTCTTACACGAGTGGATAGATCACCCAGACATAAAATAAGGAAACACAAGACTTAAATGACACATTAGACCAGATACACGTAATTGATATTTATATGACATTCCATCCAAAAGCAGCAGAATACACTTTCTTCTCAAGTGCACACGGAACATTCTCTAGGATAGATCACATCTTGGGTCACAAATCAAGCCTTGATAAATTTAAGAAAATTGAAATCATATCAAGAATCTTTTCAGACCACAATGCTATGATATCAGAAATCAATTACAAGAAAAAATGTAAAGAACAAAAACTTGGAGGCTAAACAATATGGTACTAAATAACCAAGAGATTACTGAGGAAATCAAAAAGGAAATTTAAAACACCTAGAAACAAATGAAAATGAAAACACAACGACCCAAAACCTATGGGATGCAGCAAAAGCAGTTTTATGAGGGAAGTTTATAGCATTACAATCCTATCTCAAGAAACAAGAAAAATCTCAAATAAACAAATTAACCTTACACCTAAAGCAACTAAGGAAAAAAAAAGAACAAAAAACCCCCCAAAGTTAGTAGAAAGAGAGAAATCATAAAGTTCAGAGCAGAAATAAGTGAAAGATAAATGAAGAAAACAATATCAAAAGATTAGTAAAACTAAAAGCTGGTTCTTTGAGAAGATAAACAAAATTGATGAACCTTTAGCCAGACTCATCAAGAAGAAAAGGGAGAGGACTCAAATCAATAAAATTTGAAACGAGAAAGAAGTAACAACTGACACTGCAGAAATACAAAGGATCATGAGAGATTACTACAAGCAACTATATGACAATAAAATGGACAACCTGGAAGAAATGGACAAATTCTTCGAAAACTACAGCCTTCCAAGACTGAACTAAGAAGAAATAGAAAATAGAAACAGACCAATCACAAGCACTGAAATGGAAACTGTGTTTTAAAATCTTCCAACAAACAAAAGTCCAGGACCAGATGGCTTCACAGGAGAATTCTATCAAACATTTAGAGAAGACCTATCACATATTCTTCAAAACCCTTCCAAAATATTGCAGAGGGAGGAACACTCCCAAATGCATTCTACGAGGCAACCATCACCCTGATACCAAAACCAGAGAAAGATATCACAAAAACAGAAAATTACAGGCCAATATCACTGATGAACACTGGCGCAAAGTTCCTCAACAAAATACTAGCAAACTGAATCCAACAACATATTAACACATACACCATGATCAAGTGGGATTTATCCCAGCGATGCAAAGATTCTTCAATATATGCAAATCATCAATGTGATACACCATAGTAACAAAATAAAAAATAAAAACCATATGAGCATCTCCATAGGTGCAGAAAAAGGTTTTGTCAAAATTCAACACCCATTTATCATAAAAACTCTCCAGAAAGTGGGGATAGAGGGAACCTACCTGAACATAATGAAAGGCATATATGACAAACCCACAGCAAACATTACTCTCAATGGTGAAAAACTGAAAGCATTTCCTCTAAGATCAGGAACATGACAAGGGTGTCCACTCTTGCCACTCTTATTCAAAACAGTTTAAAAGTCCTAGCCACGGCAACAAGAGAAGAAAAAGAAATAAAAGGAATACAGACTGGAAAAGAAAAAGGAAAACTGGCACTGTTTGCAGATGTCATGATACCATATATAGAAAATCCTAAAGATGCCACCAGAAAACTACTAGAGCTAATCCATGAATTTAGTAAAGTCACAGGATACAAAATTAATGCAGAGACATCTCTTCCATTCTCATACACTAACAATGAAAAATCCGAAAGAGAAATTAAGGAAACGCTCCCATTCACCACTGCAACAAAAAGAATAAAATACCTAGGAATAAATCTACCTAAGGAGGCAAAAGACCTATAAACAGAAAACTATAAGACACTGATGAAAGAAATCAAAGATGACACAAACAGATGGAGAGATATACCATGTTCTTGGATTGGAAGAATCAACATTGTGAAAATGAGTATACTTCCCAAAGCAATCCACAGATTCAATGCAATCCCTATCAAATTACCAACGGCATTTTTTACAGACCTACAACAAAACTTTTTACAATTTGTATGGAAACACAAAAGGCCCCAAATAGCCAAAGCAATCTTGAGAAAGAAAAACAGAGCTGGAGGAATCAGGCTCCCTGACTTCAGACTATACTACAAAGCTACAGTTCGAGACAGTATGGTACTGGCACAAAAACAGAAATATAGATCAATGGAACAGGATAGAAAGCCCAGAGATAAACCCACGCTCATATGGTGACCTTATTTTTGATAAAGGAGGCCAGAATATACAATGGAGAAAAGACAGCCTCTTCAATAAGTGGTGCTTGGAAAACTGGACAGCTACATGTAAAAGAATGAACTTAGAACACTCCCTAACACCATACACAGAAATAAACCCAAAAGACCTAAATATAAGACCAGTCACTATAAAACTCTTAGAAGAAAACATAGGAAAAACACTCTTTGACATAAACAGCAGTAATGCCTTTTTTGGCCCACCTCTTAGAGTAATGAAAATTCAAACAAAATTAAACAAATGGGACCTAATTAAACATAAAAGCTTTGCACAGCAAAGGAAACCATAAACAAGATGAAAAGACAACCCTCAGAATGGGAGAAAATATTTGCAAACAAAACAATGGACAAAGGATTAATCTCCAAAATATACAAATAGCTCCTGGAGCTCGATATCAAAAAAACAAATAACCCAATTAAAAGATGGGCTGAAGACCTAAATACTCATTTCTCCAAAGAAGAGACACAGATGGCCAAGATGCATATGAAAAGATGTTCAGCATCTCAGCATCACTAATTATTAGAGAAATGCAAATCAAAACTTCAATGAGGTATCATGTCACACAGGTCAGAATGGCCGTCGTCAAAACATCTACATACAGTAAAGGCTGGAGAGGGTGTGGATAAAAGAGAACCCTCTGGCAATGTTGGTGGGAATGTAAATTGACAGAGCCACTTTGTGGAACACTATGGAAGCTTCTTAAAAAACTAGAAATAGAACTACCCTATGACCCAGCAATCCCACTACTGGGCATATACCCTGAGAAAACCATAATTCAGAAGGTCATGTACTCCAATGTTCATTGCAGCACTATTTACAATAGCCAGGACATGGAAGTGACCTAAATGTCCAATGACAGATGAATGGATAAAGAAGATGTGGTACATATATACAATGGAATATTACTCAGCCTTATAAAGGAATGAAGTTGGGTCATTTGCAGAGATGTGGATGGACCTAGAGTGTGTCATACAGAGTGAAGTAAGCCAGAAAGAAAGAATCAAATATCATATATAAACACATATTTGTGGAACCTACAAAAATTGGTACAGATGAACCTATTTGCAGGGCAGGAATAGAACGTAGACATAGAGAATGGACATGTGGACACATGGGGGGAAGGGCAGGTTGGGATGAAATGGGTTTGACATGAATACACTACCATGTGTAAAATAGATAGCTAGTGGGAACTGCTGAATAGCACAGGGAGCTCACCTCGGTGCTCTGTGACAACCTAGATAGGTGGGATGGGTGGTGAGAGGGAGGTTTAAGAAGGAAGGGATATAGATATACATATAGCTGATTCACTTCATTGTACAGCAGAAACTAATACAACAGTGTAAAGCAATTTTACTCCAATAAAAAAAATCCTCTAAAAAATAATAAAAGTTTTTAAAAATGGGCAGAAGACCTAAGTAGACATTTCTTCAAAGAAGACATATAGATAGCCAAAAAACACATGAAAAGATGTTCAACATCACTAATTGTTAGAGAAATGCAAATCAAAACTACAATGAGTTATCACATCACACAGGTCAGAATGGCCATCATCAAAAAATCTACAAAAAATAAATGCTGGAGAGGGTATGGAGAAAAGGGAACCCTCTTGCACTGTTGGTGGGAATGTAAATTGATGCAGCCACTATGGAAAACAGTATGCAGCTTCCTTAAAAAACTAAAACTGGAACTACCCTATGACCCAGCATCCCACTACTGGGCATATACCCTGATAAAACCATAATTCAAAGAGATACATGTACCACAATGTTCATTGCAGAACTATTTACAATAGCCAGGACATGGAAGCAACCTAAGTGTCCATCGACAGAGGAATGGATAAAGAAGATGCGGTACATGTATACAATGGAATATTACTCAGCCATAAAAAGAAACAAAATTGAGTTATTTGTAGTGAGGTTGATGGGCCTAGAGTCTGTCATACAGAGTGAAGAAGGTCAGAAAGAGAAAAACAAATACAGTATGCTAACACATATGTATGGAATCTAGAAAAAAAATGGTTCTGAAGAACCTAGGAGCAGGACAGGAATAAAGACACAGATGTAGAGAATGGACTTGTGGACATAGGGAGGGGGAAGGGTAAGCTGAGACGAAGTGAGAGAGTGGCGTGGACATATACACACTACCTAATGTAAAATAGATAGTTAGTGGGAAGCTGCTGCACAGCACAGGGAGATCAGCTCGATGCTTTGTGACCACCTAGAGGGGTGGGATATGGAGGGTGGGAGGGAGACGAACGATTGAGGAAATATGGGGATATATGTATATGTATAGCTGATTCACTTTGTTATAAAGCAGAAACTAACACCATTGTAAAGCAATTATACTCCAATAAAGATGTTAAAAAAATACTTCCAAGGTTGCCTCATGTATAAATGTGGCATTTTGTTAATTAAAAGAACTGTTTATTTTAATTTGGAAATTTTAATCTAAATATAGTTTTCATTTTACCTTTCCTGGTTCCTTTTATATTCTGTGCCTCTAGACCATAGAAAATTTGTGGTAGACAAGATAATTAGAAAATCAGCATTTTACAAATGAGATGCTGGATGAGCGAGATATGTTATTTTATAATGCAACTTGTAACCTTCACCTTTATGTGTTATAAACCTATATAGCCTGAAAAAAAATCTACAAACAATAAATGCTGGAGGGGGTGTGGATAAAAGGGAACGCTCATGCACTGTTGGTGAGAATGTAAATTGATACCGCCACTATAGAGAATAGTATGGAGGTTCCTTTAAAAACTAAAAATAGAATTACCATATGACCCAGCAATCCCACTACTGGGCATATACTTAGAGAAAACCATAATTCAAAAAGAGACATGTACCACAATGTTCATTGCAGCACTATTTATAATAACCAGGACATGGAAGCAACCTAAATATCCATAAACGGAAGAATGGATAAAGAAAATGTGACACATATATGCAATGGAATATTACTCAGCCATAAAAGGGAATGAAACTGGGTCATTTGTAGAGATGTGGATGGACCTAGAGACTGTCACAGAGTGAAGTAAGTCAGAAACAGAAAAACAAATATATTAATACATATATGTGGAATGTAGAAAAATGGTATAGATGATCTTATTTGCAAAGCAGAAGTAGATACACAGACGTAGAGAATGAAAGTATGGATTCCAAAGGGGAAAGGTGGGGTGGGAGGAATTGGGAGATTGGTATTGACATATATACACTATTGATAGTATGTATAAAATAGATAACTAAGGGACTTCCCTGGTGGTCCAGTGGCTAAGACTCTGCACTCCCAATTCAGGGGACCTGGGTTTGATCCCTGATCAGGGAACTAGATCCGACATGCCACAATGAAAAAAAGATCCTGCATGCCAAAACTAAAAAACAAAACAAAACAAAACAAAAACATAACTAATAAGAACCTACTGTATAGCACTGGGACCTCTACTCAATGTTCTGTGGTGACCTAAATGAGAAGGAAATCCAAAAAAGAGAGGCTATAATGTATATGTATAGCTGATTCATTTTGCTGTACAGTAGAAACTAGCACACGAATTGTAAAGCAACTATACTTCAATAAAAATTAATTTTAAAAAAGATATTAAAAAATAAAATAAAATAAAGAAGGCCCTTTAACATTTCCTGTAAGGCCAGTTTCATGGTGATGAACTCCTTTAGTTTTTGCTTGTCTGGGAAAATCTTTATCTATCCTTAAATTCTGAATGATAACCTTGCTGGATAGAGTATTCTAGGTTGTAAGTATTTTACTTATAGCACTTTAAACATATCCTGCCACTCCTTTCTAGCCTGTAAATTTTCTGCTGAAAAATCAGCTGATACTCTTATGGGATTTCCCTTGTATTTGGTTAGTTGTTTTCCTCTTGCAACCTCTAAGATTCCCTCTTTACCTTTAAATTTTGCCATTTTAGTTATAATATGTTTTGGTGTGGATCTCTTTGGGATCATCTTGTTTGGGACTGTGCTTCCTGGACCTGGATGTCTGTTTCTTTCTCCAGGTTAGGGAACTTTTTAGCCATTATTTTTTCAAATAAGTTTCCTGTACCTTTCTCTCTCTCTCTTCTCCTTCTGAGACCACTATAATGTGAACGTTAGTATGCTTGTTGTTTGTCCCAGAGGTCCCATAAACTCTGCTCATTTTTTAAAATTCTTTCTTCTTTTTGCTGTTCTGATTGGATGATTTCCACTATTGTCTTCCAGATCACTTATGCATTCTTCTGTATCATCATATCTGCTGTTGATTCCCTGTAGTGTATTTCTTTTTTATTTCACTAAATGGTTCTGTCTTATATTTTCTAAGTCTTTGTTGACATTCTCATTGTGTTCCTCCATTCTTCTCCTGAGTTTGGTGAGCATCCTTATGAACATTTCCTTGAACTCTTTATCAAGTAAATGACTTATCTCTGTTTCATTAGGGTTTGTCCGGGATTTTATTTAGTTCATTTGTTTCTAATGTACTCCTCTGTCTCCAAATTTTCTTTGACTTTCAGTTTTTGTTTTTATGAATTAGGCAAAACAGGTACATCTTCCAGTCTTGAAGGAGTGTCTTTGTGTGGGAGCATCCCCTGTGTAGACTACTTGCACCTTGAGGCTTTGGCAGGCCAGACAGAGCTGAAGCAGTTGTGGGCCAAGGGAAGCCTCATGGCATGCCACCCAAAAGCTACCTTGGCAGCGTGACTGGAGCTGGAGAGGGCACAAGCCTGGGGCAGTCCTGGGGTGCACCATACCTGAGGCCACCTTGAAGGATGGCTGGAGCTGTAATGGGTGTGGTCCAGGGGGTGTTCTGGGGAAACTCAAACAGTGGCACTCACCATTGTCTCTGACCCTAGAGAGGGGCCCAGCATTTCCCTACCCATTTGGCAGAAGCTCTAGTGTTAGTACATGGATTTTCTTTCTGTATAGTCTAGATGCCCTTAAACTGCTGGGGGTTTTGCTGTGTCCCAGTGCAGGTGAGTCTCTACTCAGACACCTCAGCAATATCCCTCCCTACTGCATGTCACTACATCAGGGATGGAGTTCCTCTGGATATCATATCTCTGTCTTTCCTACCCATTTCTATGTGGTCTTTCTATGTGAAGTAGCTGTTTAATCAGCCTTCAGGTCTTCTTCAGAAGGAATTGTTCTATATGTAGATATAGATTTGATGTGTCTGTGGGAGGAGGAAAGCTCAGGGTCTTCTAAACCACGATCTTGGACCTGAATCCCATCATTGTTGTTTTAATTTCCCTGATAACGTATGGTGTGGATCATCCTTTCATATGCTTATTTTCCATCTGTATATCTTTCTTTGAGGTATCTGTTACTGCTGGCTTTTTATTCATGTGGCTTGATAGCATGCCAGTGGCTCAAGTTGTGTAAACCAGCTCTACTGTCACTCTCTTTAGTGTGTATGTTTAAAAAAATTTGTTTCTCTACATCTAAATATTTTTTCTCTCCTTACAAGTACCCCTCTAAAATGGACATAAAATTTTAAAACCTTGAGATGGTTTTACCTAAGAAGACAGCAGTAATAAAAGTGGACTTTAATAGAAATGCTTCAGGATATTACTTACAATAGCAGAAATAAGTTGGCCATAATATGGAATCAACATTAGTTAGGTAATTTTAAGGATATTGCCTAAGATGTTTCCAATGTATATCCTATTTGCCAATGACACAATCCTGGCAATAGTATAAAGGTAGGACATGGACAGAAACCAAATCGTCAAGGCCCCTTTGAACACTTCCAAATGGATTTTACACATATATCCCTAAGAAATGACCCATAAATATGTTCTAGCTATTGTTTGTAATTCTTAGAGTAGGTGTACTCTCTTAAATGGAGAGCTTTGGTTATAATGATTTTTAAAATTTGATTTTCTCTTCCAAAATTGAAGGTTTCCAATTTTACAGTAACAGGGAAACATATTTCACTGGTACTGTTATTAAACAACACTTTAAAGCCTTTTACTTAGAACTCCACTGTCCTTATCATCCACAACTTCATGAAAAGTATTGAGAGCTAGTGGAATTCTCAAACTCTAATTATCAAAGTTCTCAGAAAACTTCAAGCTTCTAAGAACCAAACTATTGACATTAGCCTTAATGACAATAAGACCAATCTCCTCTAGGATCTACAAGTTGTCTCCTCCTGAGTTAATAACAGGCTGCCTCGTGCATTTGAAAATTGCTTCCAGCCCTAGATTCTTCCATACTGAAGGCTAATGTGTCTGAATACAAAAGATTGTATGGTGCTTTCAGATGTATCGCCAACAAGCACAAGCTTTATTTCCAGAATCCCACACAAATAGCTTCTGTATGATCTGAAACTTAGAGATTTAATGATGCATAAATGACATAAGAGAAAAACCACCCTTGAGCCTCAATGAATTAAACCATATCAGGTACTCCTAATAACTGGCATAACAATAAAATAATGAGATGTTCATCCTTGGAATCATATTTTTCAATAAGAAAGACATTGTCTTGGTCCATTTGGGTTACTATAATAAGATACCACAGACTGGGTGGCTTATAAATAACATAAATTTATTTCTCAAAGTTCTGGTTGAGTGAGGGACCTTTTCCTGGTTCATAATCAGCTCCTTCTCACTCTGACCTCAAAAGGTAGAAGGCACAAAAATCTCTGTAGGGTGTTTTATAAGAACACTAATCCCATTCATGAGGGCTTCACCATTATGAACAAAGCTCCTCTCAAAGGCCCCACTCCCTAATACCATCATTTTAGGGGTTTAAGATTTCAACACATGAATCTGGGGGGACACAAACATTCAGAGCCTAGTAGACATACATCTTTTTGTCCTGACTACTAGGTGTCCATTCCACTGAGAGACATCAAACTGATAATTCTTAGGAATTCTCCAGAAGCAGGTGAATTCAGAAATACACTGATTCTGCATTCTGTTGGGACAAAACACACTCTCAAAGGGAACATACCCTGATTGAGCCCAAGACTCAGGGCTTCTACTCCAGCAACAGGAGACAAGACCCCATCCCTGACAGGATGGCAACACCCACCAAGCCAAGAAGAGATCCCATTTCACATGCTGCACAGGCTTTAGCTCCTCCAACACCAAACACTCCACCCCCGTCAAGGTGATAGCAGTCAGCACACCCTTAGTAAAGACATGGCTGGCGTCCACATCAAAACCAGCCCTTGCCCCAAAGACATTTAACACACACAGTCTACATAGGGACACTCCCACATAAAAACACCACTTAAAGACCACAATAGATAACCGTTTCTCCTAAATTCATAGAGGTGGAGAAAGTTAAGTAAAATGAAAAGGCAGACGAACTACTCCCAATTGAAATAGGAAGAGAAAACCCCTGAAAAAATAAATAATGAAACAGAAACAATTAGTCTACCAGAAAATGAGCTCAAAAAATTTGTAATAAAAATGCTAACTGAATTAAGATTATTGATAAAACCTAGATTATTTTAACAAGGAACTAGAAACTATAAAGAAAATGCAGTCAAAATTAACTAATTCAATTTCTGAAAGAAAAAGCAATCTAGAAGCAGCTAATAGCCAACTAAATGACACAGAAGAATGTGTAAATGATTGGGATGATTGAATAATGGAAATTACCCAATCAGAACAGCAGACAGAAAAACAAATGAAAAAAAAATAGAAAGCAACATATGTGATCTATGAGCTAATATAAAACGTGCCAACTTACACATAATAGGGGTTCCAGAAGAAGAGAGACAGAAGGAAATTAAAAATGTATTTGAAGAAATTATGGCTGAAAATTTCCCAAACTAAAGAAGGAAACAGATATCCAGGTACAGGAAGCACAAACGGTTCCAAACAAGATGAATCCAAACAGACCCACACCAAGACATAATAATTAAAATGGCCAAAGTTAAAGAGAGAATTCTAAAGGCAGCAAGAGAAAAACAAAGACTCATGTACAAGGGAGCCCCCATAAGGTTATTAGCTGATTTCTCTGAAGAAAATTTGCAGGTCAAATGGGAGTGGCATAATATAGTCAAAGTCCTGAAAGGCAAAATCCTGCAACCTAGGATACCTACCCAGCAAAATTATCACTTAGAATAGAAGGAGAGACAAAGAATTTCTCAAACAAGCAAA
The DNA here is from genome assembly GCF_028021215.1 of Eschrichtius robustus. Lineage (NCBI taxonomy): Eukaryota > Metazoa > Chordata > Mammalia > Artiodactyla > Eschrichtiidae > Eschrichtius > Eschrichtius robustus. The sequence continues at coordinate 64,285,108 of NC_090845.1, read as the reverse complement.
AGCTAAAAGAATTCAGTGATACTAAACTTACCCTAAAAGAAATGTTGAATGGTCTTCTTTAAATGGAAAAGATGCAAGAATCTATAGTAAAGGCAAATATATAGTAAGGATTGAAGATCACTTAAATAAACCAGTACATAGATTAAAAAGCAAACAGAAAAATTGTAAAAGAGACTATAACTACAATAAACAGTAAAGGGATAAGCATGAAGATGTAAAATAGGACATCAAAAACACAAAATGTGGGGGAGGGGAGTAAAAATGTAAATCTTTTAGACTGTGCTTTAACTTAAATGATTATCTGTTTAAAGTAAGTAAATATAATTATGGGTCAACATATATGAACCCCATGGTAACCAAAAATCAAAAACATAAAACAGTTCACAAAACCCAAAAAGAAAGGAACTCAAGCATACTACAAAAGGAAATCATCAAACCACAATAGGAAAAAAAAAATGAACAGAAAAGAATTACAAAATTCCCTGGAAAACAAGTAATAAAATGGCAATAAGTATATACCTATTAATAATTACTGTAAATTTCAATGGACTAAATGCTCTGATCAAAAGACATTAGGTAGCTGATTGCATAACAAAAAAAAAAAAACAAGACACTTCAATATGCTGCCTATAAAAGACTCACTTCAGGGTGAAAGACACACAGAGATTGAAAGTGAGGAAATGGAAAAAGATATTTCATGCAAATGGAAAAGACAAGAAAGCAGAAGTAGCAATACTCACATCAGACATAATGGATTTTAAAACAAAGCCTATAACAAAAGACAAAAAGGGCATTATATAACGATAAAGGGAACAATACAAAAAGAGGATATTACACTCATTAACATATACACACCCAATATAGGAGCACCTAAATATGTAAAGTTAATACTAACAAATATAAAGGGAGGAACTGAAAATAGTACAATAATAGTAGGAGATTTAACACCCCACTGACATCAATGGACTGATCATTCAGAAAGAAAATCAATAAGGTAACAAAGGTCCTAAATTATACAATAGATGAGTTGTACTTAATATCTACAGAACACTACATCCAAAAAAGCAGAATACACATCTTTTCAAGCATGAACTGGATGTTCCCCAAGATAGACCACATACTAGGTCACAAAACAAGCCTCAACAAATTTAAGAAGATAGAAGTTATATCAAGCATCGTTTCCAACCACAATGGTATGAAACTAGAAGTCAACTATAGGAAGAAAAATGGGAAAGGAACAAACACATGAAGACTAAACAACATGCTATTCTAATAAAATGGGTCAATGATGAAATCAAAGAGGAAATCAGAAAATACCTCTCAACAAATGAAAATGAAAATGAAAATTTAAAATCTGTGGGATGGGGCTTCCCTGGTGGTGCAGTGGTTGAGAATCTGCCTGCCAATGCAGGGGACACGGGTTTGAGCCCTGGTCTGGGAAGATCCCACATGATGTGGAGCAGCTGGGCCCGTGAGCCACAATTACTGAACCTGCGCTTCTGGAGCCTGTGCTCTGCAACAAGAGAGGCTGCAATAGTGAGAGGCCCGCACACCGCGATGAAGAGTGGCCCCCGCTTGCCACAACTAGAGAAAGCCCTCGCACAGAAATGAAGACCCAACACAGCCATACATAAATTAAAAAAAAAAATCTGTGGGATGCAGAAAACGTAGTTCTAAGAGGGAATTTCATAGCAATACAGACCTTCGGCAAGAAACAAGAAAAATCTCAAATAAACAACCTAACCTACCCCCTAAAAGAATTAGAAAAAGAACAAACACATTTTTTAAAAAATAATATAAAAGATCAATGAAACCTAGAGCTAGTTTTTTAAAAAGATAAACAAAATTGATAAACCTTTAGCCAGACCCACCAAGAAGAAAAGAGAGAGGACCCAAATAAAAAAAATAAGAGATGAAAGAGGAGAAATAACAACTGATACCACATATCTACAAAAAAAAGTCATAAGAGAATACTACAGTTATAAGCCAACAAATTGGACAACATAGAAGAAATGGACAAGTTTCTAGAAACATACAGCCTGTCAAGACTGAGTCAAGAAGAAACACAATTTGAACAGACTGACCACTAGAAAGGAAATAGAATGTGTAGTTTAAAATTTCCTGTAAACAAAAGCCCAGGACCAGACAGGGGAATTCCTTAAAACATATAAAGAAATGCTAATACCTATCCTTCTCAAACTATTCCAAAAAATAGAAGAGGGAACTCCCAGATTCATTCTACAAGGCCACTATAACCCTGATACCAAAACCAGACAAAGACACCACGAAAAAAGAAAATTACAGGCCAATATCTTTGCTGAGTATAGATGCAAAAGTCCTCAACAAAATATTAGCAAACTGAATCCAACAATATATAAAAGAGATCATACACCATGAGCAAGTTGGATTTATTCCAGGTTCACAAGGATGGCTCATCATTCTCAAGTCAATCAATGTGATACACCACTTTAACAAAAGGAAAGACAAAAACTACACGATCATCTCAATAGACACAGAAAAAGCATTTAACAAAATTCAATATCTATTTATGATAAAAATTCTCATCAAAGTGGGTAATGAGGGAACGTATCTCAACATAATAAAGTTATTTATGACAAACCCATAGCCAACATAATACTCAACGGTGAAAAGCTGAAAACCTTCCCACTAAATTCAGGAACAAGACAAGGATGCCCACTCTCAAAACTTCAATTTCACATAGTATTGGAAGTCCTAGCCACAGCAATCAGACAAGAAAAAGAAATAAAAAGTATCCAAATTAGAAGGGAAGAGGTAAAACTGTCACTATTTGCAGATTACATGACACTATATAAGGAATCCTAAAGTTTTTACCCAAAAACTATTAGAACTAACAAATGAATTCAGCAAGTTTTTAGGATACAAGATGAATATAGAGAAATCTGTTTCACTTCTATATAAGAAAATGAAATATCAGAAACAGACAGTAAAAAAAAAAAACCAGTCATGACTAATATCACATCAAACAAACAAAAAAACCTAGGAAAAAACTTAACCAAGGAGGTGAAAGACCTATACTCTGAAAACGATAAAACATTGATAAAGGAAACTGAAGATGATTCAAATAAATGGAAAGCTATCCCGTGCTCTTGGATTGGAAGAATCAATATTGTTAAAATGGCCATACTACCCAAAGCACTCTCCAGATTTAATGCAATCCCTATCAAAACACCCATGACATTTTTTTACAGAACTAGAACAAGAAATCACAAAATGTATATGAAACCACAAAAGACCCAGAATTGCCAAAGCAATCCTGAGAAAAAAGAGCAAAGCTGGAGATGTAACCCTTCAAGACTTCAGACTATAGTACAAAGCTGCAGTAATCAAAACAGTGTGATATTGGCAAAGAAACAGACATACATATCCATGGAACAGAATAGAGAGCACAGAAATAAACCCATGCACCTACAGTCAATCTATGACAAAGGTGGCAACAATATACAATGGAGAAAAGACAGTCTCTTCAACAAGTGGTACTGGGAAAGCTGGACAGTCACATGTAAAACAATGAAATTAGGACATTCCCTCACACCATATACAAAAACAAGCTCAAAATGGTTTAAAGACCTAAAGGTAAGACATGGAACAATAAAACTCCTAAAAGAGAGCATGAGTGAAGCACTCGTTGACATAAATTGTAGCAATATTTTCTTGGATCAGTCTCCCAAGGCAAAGGAAATGAAAGAAAAATAAACAAATGGGACCTAATCAAATTTAAAAGCCTTTACACAGCAAAGGAAATCACTAACAAACAAAAAGACACCTACTAAATGGGAAAAAAAATTTGCAAATGATATGACCAACAAGGGGCTAATATCCAAAATATATAAACAGCTCATACAACTCAATATCAAAAAAACACCCAAACAACCCAATCAAAAAATGGGCAGAAGACCTGAATAAACATTTTTCCAAGAAGATATACAGATGGCTAAGAGGCATATGAAAAGATGCTCAATATTGCTAATTATCAGAGAAATGCAAGTCAAAACCACAATGAGAAATCACCTCACACCCGTCAGAATGGCTATCTTCAACAAGAATACAAATAACAAATGCTGGAGAGGATGTGGAGAAAAGGGAACGCTCGTACACTGTTGGTGGGAATGTAAGTTGGTGCAGCCTCTATGAAAGACAATATGGAGGTTCCTTAAAAAATTAAAAATAGAGCTAACATATGATCCAGCAATTCCACTCCTGGTTTTACAGTATCTGGAAAAACTGATTCGAAAAGATGCATGCACCCCAATGTTCATAGCAGCACTATTTACAATAGCTAAGACCTGGAAGCACCCCAAGTGCTCAAGAAGTGATTAGATTAAGAAGATGCCATAGATATATGTAATATTACACAGTCATAAAAAAGAATGAAATACTGCCATTTGCAGCAACATGGATGGACCTAGAGAATACTATGTTTAGTGAAAGGAGTCAGACAGAGAAAGACAAATACTATATGATGTCACTTATAAGTGGATTCTAAAAAATAATACAAATGAATGTATATACAAAATAGGAACAGACTCATAGTCATAGAAAACAAACATGTGGTTACCAAAGGGGAGTAGAAATGGGAGAGATAAATTAGGGGTATGGTATTAACAGATACAAACTACTACACATAAAATAGATAAGCAACAAGGATTTACTGTATAACACAGGAAATTATACCCATTATCTTGTGATAACCTATAATGCAATATAAATTACAAAATTCCTGAATCACTATGGTGTAAAACTAACACAATATTGTAAATCAGGCATACTTCAATTTATTTTTTTAACATCTTTTGTAGAGTATAATTGCTTTACAATGGTGTGTTAGTTTCTGCTTTAGAACAAAGTGAATCAGTTATACATATACATATATCCCCATATCTCTTCCCTCTTCTGTCTCCCTCCCTGCCACCCTCCCTATCCCACCCTTCTATCCGGTCACAAAGCACCGAGCTGATCTCCCTGTGCTATTCGACTACTTCGCACTAGCTATCTATTTTACATTTGGTAGTGTATATATGTCCATATATACACTACCACTCTCTCACTTTGTCCCAGCTTACCCTTTCCCCTTGCCGTGTCCTCAAGTCCATTCTCTACTAGGTCTGCGTCTTTATTCCCATCTTGCCCCTAGGTTCTTCATGACCGTTTTTTTTTAATTTTTTAGGTACCATAAATATGTGTTAGCATACGGTATTTGTTTTTCTCTTTCTGACTTACGGCACTCTGTATGACAGACTCTAGGTCCATCCACCTCACTACAAATAACTCAGTTTCGTTTGTTTTTATGGCTGAGTAATATTCAATTGTATATATGGGTCACATCTTCTTTATCCATTCATCTATTGATGGACACTTAGTTGCTTCCATGTCCTGGCTATTGTAAATAAAGCTGCAATGAACATTGTAGTACATAACTCTTTTTTTTTTAACATCTTTATTGAAGTATAATTGCTTTACAATGGTGTGTTAGTTTCTGCTTTAAAACAAAGTGAATCAGTTATACATATACATATGTTCCCATATCTCTTCCCTCTTGCATCTCCCTCCCTCCCACCCTCCCTATCCCACCCCTCTAGGTGGTCACAAAGCACCGAGCTGATCTCCCAGTGCTATGTGGCTGCTTCCCACTAGCTATCTATTTTACATTTAGTAGTGTATATATGTCCATGACACTCTCTCGCCCTGTCACATCTCACACCTCTCCCTCCCCCTATCCTCAAGTCCATTCTTTAGTAGGTCTGTGTCTTTATTCCCATCTTGCCACTAGGTCCTTCATGACCTTTTTTTTTTTCTTAGATTCCATATATATGTGTTAGCATACTGTATTTGTTTTTCTCTTTCTGACTTACTTCACTCTGTGTGACAGACTCTAACTCCATCCACCTCATTACAAATACCTCCATTTCATTTCTTTTTATGGCTGAGTAATATTCCATTGTATATATGTGCCACATCTTCTTTATCCATTCATCCGATGATGGACACTTTGGTTGCTTCCATATCCTGGCTATTGTAAATAGAGCTGCAATGAACATTTTGGTACATGACTCTTTTTAAATTATGGTTTTCTCAGGGTATACGCCCAGTAGTGGGATTGCTGGGTCGTATGGTAGTTCTATTTTTAGTTTTTTAAGGAACCTCCATACTGTTCTCCATAGTGGCTGTATCAATTTACATTCCCACCAACAGTGCAAGAGTGTTCCCTTTTCTCCACACCCTCTCCAGCATTTATTGTTTCTAGATTTTTTGATGATGGCCATTCTGACCAGTGTGAGATAATACCTCATTGTAGTTTTGATTTGCATTTCTCTAATGATTAATGATGTTGAGCATTCTTTCGTGTGTCTGTTGGCAATCTGTATATCTTCTCTGGAGAAATGTCTATTTAGGTCTTCTGCCCATTTTTGGATTGGGTTCTTTTTTTGTTATTGAGCTGCATGAGCTGCTTGTAAATCTTGGAGATTAATCCTTTGTCAGTTGCTTCATTTGCAAATACTTTCTCCCATTCTGAGGGTTTTCTTTTGGTCTTGTTTATGGTTTCCTTTGCTGTGCAAAAGCTTTTAAGTTTCATTAGGTCCCATTTGTTTATTTGTGTTTTTATTTCCATTTCTCTAGGAGCTGGATCAAAAAGGATCTTGCTGAGATTTATGTCATGGAGTGTTCTGCCTATGTTTTCTCTAAGAGTTTGATAGTGTCTGGCTTTACACTTAGGTCTTTAATCCATTTTGAGTTTATTTTTGTGTATGGTGTCAGGGAGTGTTCTAATTTCAAACTTTTACATGTACCTGTCCAATTTTCCCAGCACCACTTATTGAAGAGACTGTCTTTTCTCCACTGTATATGCTTGTCTCCTTTATCAAAGATAAGGTGACCATATGTGCGTGGGTTTATCTCTGGGCTTTCTATCCTGTTCCATTGATCTATATTTCTGTTTTTGTGCCAGTACCAAACTGTCTTGATTACTGTAGATTTGTAATATAGTCTGAAGTCAGGGAGCCTGATTCCCCCAGCTCCATATTTCGTTCTCAAGATTGCTTTGGCTATTCGGGGTCTTTTCTGTCTCCATACAAATTGTGAAATTTTTTGTTCTAATTCTGTGAAAAATGCCAGTTGTAGTTTGATAGGGATTGCATTGAATCTGTAGATTGCTTTGGGTAGTAGAGGCATTTTCACAATGTTGATTCTTCCAATCCAAGAACATGGTATATCTCTCCATCTATTTGTATCATCTTTAATTTCTTTCATCAGTGTCCTATAATTTTCTGCATACAGGTCTTTTGTCTCCTTAGGTAGGTTTATTCCTAGATATTTTATTCTTTTTGTTGCAATGGTAAACGGGAGTGTTTTCTTAATTTCACTTTCATCTTTTTCATCATTATTATATAGGAATGCAAGAGATTTCTGTGCATTAATTTTGTATCCTGCTACTTTACCAAATTTATTGATTAGCTCTAGTAGTTTTCTGGTGGCAGTTTTAGCATTCTCTATGTATAGTATCATGTCATCTGCAAACAGTGACATCTTTACTTCTTCTTTTCCGATTTGGATTCCTTTTATTCCTTTTTCTTCTCTGATTGCTATGGCTAACACTTCTAAAACTATGTTGAATAATAGTGGTGAGTGTGGGCAACCTTGTCTTGTTCCTGATCTTAGTGGAAATGGTTTCAGTTTTTCACCATTGAGGGCAATGTTGGCTCTGGGTTTGTCATATATGGCCTTTATTATGTTGAGGAAAGTTCCCTCTATGCCTACTTTCTGCAGGACTTTTATCATAAATGGGTGTTGAATTTTGTCGAAAGCTTTCTCTGCATCTATTGAGATGATCATATGGTTTTTCTCCTTCAGTTTGTTAATATGGTGTATTACGTTGATTGATTTGCAAATATTGAAGAATCCTTGCATTCCTGGAATAAACCCCACTTGATCATGGTGTATAATCCTTTTAATGTGCTGTTGGATTCTGTTTGCTAGTATTTTGTTGAGGATTTTTGCATCTATGTTCAACATTGATATTAGGCCTGTAGTTTTCTTTCTTTGTGACATCTTTGTCTGGTTTTGGTATCAGGGTGATGGTGGCCTCATAGAATGAGTATGGGAGTGTTCCTTCCTCTGCAATTTTTTGGAAGAGTTTGAGAAGGATAGGTCTTAGCTCTTCTGTAAATGTTTGATAGAATTCGCCTGTGAATCCATATGGTCCTGGGCTTTTGTTTGTTGGAAGAGTTTTAATCACAGTTTCAATTTCTGTGCTTGTGATTGGTCTGTTCATATTTTCTGTTTCTTCCTGGTTCCGTCTCGGAAGGTTGTGCATTTCTATGAACTTGTCCATTTCCTCCAGGTTGTCCATTTTACTGGCATAAAGTTGCTTGTAGTAATCTCTCATGATCCTTTGTATTTCTGCAGTGTCAGTTGTTACTTCACCTTTTGCATTTCTAATTTTATTGATTTGAGTCTTCTCCCTTTTTTTCTTGATGAGTCTGGTTAATGGTTTATCAATTATGTTTATCTTCTCAAAGAACCAGCTTTTAGTTTTATTGATCTTTGCTATCGTTTCCTTCATTTCTTTTTCATTTATTTCTGATCTGATCTTTATGATTTCTTTCCTTCTGCTAACTTTGGTGGGTTTTTGTTCTTCTTCCTCTAATTGCTTTAGGTGCAATGTTAGGTTGCTTATTTGAGATGTTTCTTGTTTCTTAAAGTAAGATTGTATTGCTATAAACTTCCCTCTTAGAACTGCTTTTGCTGCATCCCATAGGTTTTGGGCCGTCGTGTCTCCATTGTCATTTGTTTCTAGGTATTTTTTGATTTCCCCTTTGATTTCTTCAGTGATCACTTCGTTATTAAGTAGTGTATTGTGTAGCCTCCATGTGTTTTTATTTTTTAAGATCTTTTCCTGTAATTGATATCTAGTCTCATAGCGTTGTGCTCGGAAAAGATACTTGATATGATTTCAATTTTCTTAAATTTACCAAGGCTTGTTTTGTGACCCAAGATATGATCTATCCTGGAGAATGTTCCATGAGCACTTGAGAAAAATGTGTATTCTGTTGTTTTTGGGTGGAATGTCCTATACATATCAATTAAGTCCATCTTGTTTAATGTATCATTTAAAGCTTGTGTTTCCTTATTTATTTTCATTTTGGATGATCTGTCCATTGGTGAAAGTGGGGTGTTAAAGTCCCCTACTATGATTGTGTTGCTGTCGATTTCCCCTTTTATGGCTGTTAGTATTTGCCTTATGTATTGAGGTGCTCCTATGTTGGGTGCATAAATATTTACAATTGTTATACCTTCCTCTTGGATCGATCCCTTGATCATTATATAGTGTCCTTCTTTGTCTCTTGTAATAGTCTTTATTTTAAAGTCTATTTTGTCTGATATGAGAATTGCTACTCCAGCTTTCTTTTGATTTCCATTTGCATGGAATATCTTTTTCCATCCCCTCACTTTCAGTCTGTATGTGTCTCTAGGTCTGAAGTGGGTCTCTTGTAGACAGCATATATATGGGTCTTGTTTTTTGTATCCATTCAGCCAGTCTATGTCTTTTGGTGGGAGCCTTTAATCCATTTACATTTAAGGTAATTATTGATATGTATGTTCCTATTCCCATTTTCTTAAATGTTTTGGGTTTGTTCTTGTAGGTGTTTTCCTTCTCTTGTGTTTCTTGCCTAGAGAAGTTCCTTTAGCATCTGTTGTAAAGCTGGTTTGGTGGTGCTGAACTCTCTCAGCTTTTGCTTGTCTGTAAAGGTTTTAATTTCTCCATCAAATCCGAATGAGATCCTTGCTGGGTAGAGTAATCTTGGCTGTAGGTTTTTCTCCTTCATGACTTTAAGTATATCCTGCCACTCCCTTCTGGCTTGCAGAGTTTCTGCTGAAAGATCAGCTGTTAACCTTATGGGGATTCCCTTGTGTGTTATTTGTTGTTTTTCCCTTGCTGCTTTTAATATGTTTTCTTTATATTTAATTTTTGATAGTTTGATTAATATGTGTCTTGGCGTGTTTCTCCTTGGATTTATCCTGTATGGGACTCTCTGTGCTTCCAGGACTTGATTAACTATTTCCTTTCCCATATTAGGGAAGTTTTCAACTATAATCTCTTCAAATATTTTCTGAGTCCCTTCCTTTTTCTCTTCTTCTTCTGGGACCCCTATAATTCGAATATTGGTGCGTGTAATGTTGTCTCAGAGGTCTCTGAGACTGTCCTCAGTTCTTTTCATTCTTTTTTCTTTATTCTGCTCTGCAGTAGTCATTTCCACTATTTTATCTTCCAGGTTACTTATCCGTTCTTCTGCCTCAGTTATTCTGCTATTGATCCCATCTAGAGTATTTTTAATTTCATTTATTGTGTTTTTCATCGTTGCTTGGTTCCTCTTTAGTTCTTCTACATCCTTGTTAAATGTTTCTTGCATTTTGTCTATTCTATTTCAAAGATTTTGGATCATCTTTACTCTCATTATTCTGAATTCTTTTTCAGGTAGACTGCCTATTTCCTCTTCATTTGTTAGGTCTGGTGTGTTTTGACCCTGCTCCTTCACCTGCTGTGTGTTTTTTGTCTTCTCATTTTGCTTATCTTACTGTGTTTGGGGTCTCTTTTTCACAGGCTGCAGGTTCGTAATTCCCATTGTTTTTGGTATCTGTCCCCAGTGACTAAGGTTGGTTCAGTGGGTTGTGTAGGCGTCCTGGTGGAGGGGACTAGTGCCTGTGTTCTGGTGGATGAGGTTGGATCTTGTCTTTCTGGTGGGCAAGTCCACGTCTGGTGGTGTGTTTTGGGGTGTCTGTGGCCTTATTATGATTTTAGGCAGCCTCTCTGCTAATGGATGGGGCCGTGTTCCTGTCTTGCTAGTTGTTTGGCATAGTGTGTCCAGCATTGTAGCTTGCTGGTCGTTGAGTGAAGCTGGGTCTTGATGTTGAGATGGAGATCTCTGAGAGATTTTCGCCATTTGGTATTACGTGGAGCTGGGAGGTCTCTTGTGGACCAGTGTCCTGAAGTCGGCTCTCCCACCTCAGAGGCACAGCCTTGATGCCTGGCTGGAGCAGCAAGAGCTTTTATCCACACAGCTCAGAATATAAGGGAGAAAAAATAGAAAGAAAGAAAGAAAGAGGATAAAATAAAATAAAATAAAGCTATTATAATAAAAAATAAGAAAAAAATTAAGAGTAAATGTATTCAAGAAAAATTTCTTTTAATTTTTAAAAATAAATTTATTAATTTTTTATAAGATAAAATAAGAAAAAATTATTAAGAAAAAAATTTATTAAGAAAAAAATATTTTTAATTTTTTAAAATAAAAATTATGGAAAAACTTATTAAATTTTTTTTAATTTCTAAAAATAGAAAATAAGGATAAAATTATTATGAAAACATATATTAGCAAAAAAAAATTTTAAGTAAAAAAAAAAAAAAAAAAGAAATACGGACGGACCTAACCCTAGGACTAATGGTGAAAGCAAAGCTATACACACAAAATCTCACCCAGAAGCATACACATATACACTCACAAAAAAAGGAAAAGGGGAAACAATAATATATCCTGCTCCCAAAGTCCACCTCTTGAATTTGGGTTGATTCGTTGTCTATTCAGATATTCAACAGATGCAGGCACATCAAGTTGTTTGTGGAGCTTTAATTCACTGCTTCTGAGGCTGCTGGGAGAGATTTCCCTTTCTCTTCTTTGTTCGTACAGCTCCCAGGGTTCAGCTTTGGATTTGGCCCCGCCTCTGCATGTAGGTCGCCTGAGGGCGTCCGTTCCCCGCCCAGACAGAACGGGGTTAAAGGAGCAGCTGCTTCGGGGGCTCTGGCTCACTCAGGCCGTGGGGAGGGAGGGGTACGGGTGCGGGGTGACCCTGCAGCGGCAGAGGCTGGTGTGACGCTGCAGCAGCCTGAGGCACGCCGTGCATTCTCCCGGGGAAGTTGTGCCCAGATCACGGGAGCCTGGCAGTGGCGAGCTGCACCGGCTCCCGGTAGGGGCGGTGTGGGGAGTGACCTGTGCTCGCACACCGGCTTCTTGGTGGCGGCAGCAGCAGCCTTAGCATCTCCTGCCCGTCTCTGGGGTCCGCGCTGATAACCGCAGCTCGCGCCTGTCTCTGGGGTCTGTGCTGTTAGCCGCGGCTCGCGCCCATCCCTGGAGTTCGTTTAGGCGGCGCTCTGAATCCCCTCTCTTTGCGAGCCGTGAAACAAAGAGGCAGGAAAAGTCGCTTGCCTCTTCGGCAGCTGCAGACTTTTTCTCGGGCTCCCTCCCGGCTAGCTGTGGTGCGCCAACCCCTGCAGGCTGTGTTCACGCCGCCAGCCCCAGTCCTCTCCCAGTGATCCGACTGAAGCCCGAGACTCGGCTCCCAGCCCCCGCCCGCCCCGGCGGGTGAGCAGTCAAGGCTCTCGGGCTGGTGAGTCCTACTCGGCGCCAAGCCTCAGTGCGGGAATCTCTCCGTTTTTCCCTCGGCGCCACTGTTGCTGTGGGATCCGCGTTGATAGCCGCGGCTCGTGCCCGTCTCTGCAGTTCGTTTAGGCGGCGCTCTGAATCCCCTCTCCTTGCGCGCCGGGAAACAAAGAGGCAAGAAAAAGTCTCTTGCCTCTTCGGCAGCTGCAGACTATTTCCCTGACTCCCTCCCGGCTAGCACCGAAGCCCGAGCCTCAGCTCCCAGCCTCCGCCCGCCCCAGCGGCTGAGCAGACAAGCCTCTCGGGCTGGTGAGTGCTACTCAGCACTGATCCTCCATGCGGGAATATCTCCGCTTTGCCCTCCGCACCCCTGTGGCTGCGCTGTCCTCCGTGGCTCCGAAGCTCCCCCCTCTGCCACCCGCACTCTCTGCCCTCGAAGCGGCTCCTAGTGTGTGGACACCTTTCCTCCTTCACGGCTCCCTCCCACTGGTGCAGGTCCCGTCCCTATTCGTTTGTCTCTATTATTTCCTTTTTCTTTTACCCTACCCAAGTACGTGGGGATTTTCTTGCCTTTTGGGAGGTCTGACGTCTTCTGCCAGCGTTCAGTGGGTGTTCTGTAGGAGCAGTTCCACGTGTAGATGTATTTCTACTGTATCTGTGGGAAGGAAGGTGATCTCCGCGTCTTACTCTTCCGCCATCTTGCCCCTACCTCTCCATAACTCTTTTTGAATTATGGTTTTCTCAGGGTATACGCCCAGTAGTAGGATTGCTGGGTCGTATGGTAGTTCTATTTTGAGATTTTTAAGGAACCTCCATACAGTTCTCTAGGGTGGCTGTATCAATTTACATTCCCACCAACAGTGTATGAGGGTTCCATTTTCTCCACACCCTCTCCAGCATTTATTGTTTGTAGATTTTTTGATGATGGCCATTCTAACCGGTGTGAGATGATATCACATTGTAGTTTTGATTTGCATTTCTCTAATGATTAGTGATGTTGAGCATTCTTTCATGTGTTTCTTGGCAATCTGTATATCTTCTTTGGAGAAATGTCTATTTAGGTCTTCTGCCCATTTCTGGATTGGGTTGTTTGCTTTTTTCAAATTGAGCTGCATGAGCTGCTGGTAAATTTTGGAGATTAATCCTTTGTCAGTTGCTTCATTTGCAAATATTTTCTCCCATTCTGAGGGTTTTCTTTTGGTCTTGTTTATGGTTTCCTTTGCTGTGCAAAAGCTTTTAAGTTTCATTAGGTCCCATTTGTTTATTTTTGTTTTTATTTCCATTTCTCTAGGAGCTGGGTCAAAAAGGATCTTGCTATGACTTCTGTCATGGGGTGTTCTGCCTATATTTTCCTCTAAGAGTTTGATAGTGTCTTGCCTTACATTTAGGTCTTTCATCCATTTTGAGTTTATTTTTGTGTATGGTGTTAAGGAGTGTTCTAATTTCATTCTTTGACATGTAGCTGTCCAGTTTTCCCAGCACCACTTATTGAAGAGGCGTCTTTTCTCAATTTTATATTCTTGCCTCCTTTATCAAAAATAATGTGACCATATGTACATGGGTTTATCTCTGGGCTTTCTATCCTATTCCATTGATCTATACTTCTGTTTTTGTGCCAGTACCATACTGTCTTGAGTACTGTACCTTTGGAGTATAGTCTGAAGTCTGGGAGCATGATTCCTCCAGCACCGTTTTTCTTTCTCAAGGTTACTTTGGCTATTCGGGGTCTTTTGTGATTCCATACCAATTGTGAAATTTTTTGACCTAGGTCTGTGAAAAATGCCAGTGGTAGTTGGATAGGGACTGCATTGAGTCTGTAGATTGCTTTGAGTAGTAGAGTCATTTTCACAACGTTGATTCTTCCAATCCAAGAACATGGTATATCGCTCCATCTGTTTGTATCGTCATTAATTTCTTTCATCAGTGTCTTATAATTTTCTTCATACCAGTCATCTGTCTCCTTACGTAGGTTTATTCCTAGATATTTTATTCTTTTAGTTGCAATGGTAAATGGGAGTGTTTTCTTAATTTCACTTTCAGATTTTTCATCATTAGTGTACAGGAATGCAAGAGATTTCTGTGCATTAATTTTGTAGCCTGCTACTGTACCGAATTCATTGAGTAGCTCTAGTAGTTATCTGGTAACATCTTTAGGATTCTCTATGTATAATATCATGTCATCTGAAAACAGTCACAGCTCTATTTTTTCTTTTCTGATTTGGATTTCTTTTATTTCTTTTTCTTCTCTGATTGCTGTGGCTAAAACTTCCAAAACTATGTCAATAGTGGTGAGAGTGGGCAACCTTGTCCTGTTCCTGATCCTAGTGGAAATGGTTTCAGTTTTTCACCATTGAGGATGATGTTGGCTGTGCCTTTGTCATATATGGCCTTTATTATGTTGAGGAAAGTTCCATCTATGGCTACTGTCTGGAGGGTTTTTATCATAAATGGGTGTTGAATTTTGTCAAAAGCTTTCTCTGCATCTATTGAGATGATCATTTGGTTTTTCTCCTTCAATTTGTTAATATGGTGTATCACATTGATTGATTTGCGTATCTTGAAGAACCCTTGCATTCCTGGGATAAACCCCACTTGATCATGGTGTATGATCCTTTTAATGTGCTGTTGGACTCTGTTTGCTAGTATTGTGTTGAGGATTTTTGCATCTATGTTCATCAGTGATATTGGCCTGTAGTTTTCTTTTTTTGTGACATCTTTGTCTGGTTTTGGTATCAGGGTGATGGTGGCCTCGTAGAATGAGTTTGGGAGTGTTCCTCCCTCTGCTATATTTTGGAAAAGTTTGAGAAGGATAGGTGTTAGCTCTTCTCTAAATGTTTGATAGAATTCGCCTGTGAATCCATATGGTCCTGGGCTTTTGTTTGTTGGAAGAGTTTTAATCACAGTTTCAATTTCAGGACTTGTGATTGGTCTGTTCATATTTTCTGTTTCTTCCTGGTTCAGTCTCGGAAGGTTGTGCATTTCTATGAACTTGTCCATTTCCTCCAGGTTGTCCATTTTACTGGCATATAGTTGCTTGTAGTAATCTCTCATGATCCTTTGTATTTCTGCAGTGTCAGTTGTTACTTCTCCTTTTGCATTTCTAATTTTATTGATTTGAGTCTTCTCCCTTTTTTTCTTGATGAGTCTGGTTAATGGTTTATCAATTTTGTTTATCTTCTCAAAGAACCAGCTTTTAGTTTTATTGATCTTTGCTATCGTTTCCTTCATTTCTTTTTCATTTATTTCTGATCTGATCTTTATGATTTCTTTCCTTCTGCTAACTTTGGTGGGTTTTTGTTCTTCTTCCTCTAATTGCTTTAGGTGTAATGTTAGGTTGCTTATTTGAGATGTTTCTTGTTTCTTAAAGTAAGATTGTATTGCTATAAACTTCCCTCTTAGAACTGCTTTTGCTGCATCCCATAGGTTTTGGGCCGTCGTGTCTCCATTGTCATTTTTTTTTAGGTATTTTTTGATTTCCCCTTTGATTTCTTCAGTGATCACTTCGTTATTAAGTAGTGTATTGTGTAGCCTCCATGTGTTTGTATTTTTTACAGATCTTTTCCTGTAATTGATATGTAGTCTCAGAGCGTGGTGGTCGGAAAAGATACTTGATACGATTTCAATTTTCTTAAATTTACCAAGGCTTGGTTTGTGACCCAAGATATGATCTATCCTGGAGAATGTTCCATGAGCACTTGAGAAAAATGTGTATTCTGTTGTTTTTGGGTGGAATGTCCTATACATATCAATTAAGTCCATCTTGTTTAATGTATCATTTAAAGCTTGTGTTTCCTTATTTATTTTCATTTTGGATGATCTGTCCATTGGTGAAAGTGGGGTGTTAAAGTCCCCTACTATGATTGTGTTGCTGTCGATTTCCCCTTTTATGGCTGTTAGTATTTGCCTTATGTATTGAGGTGCTCCTATGTTGGGTGCATAAAAATTTACAATTGTTATACCTTCCTCTTGGATCGATCCCTTGATCATTATATAGTGTCCTTCTTTGTCTCTTGTAATAGTCTTTATTTTAAAGTCTATTTTGTCTGATATGAGAATTGCTACTCCAGCTTTCTTTTGATTTCCATTTGCATGGAATATCTTTTTCCATCCCCTCACTTTCAGTCTGTATGTGTCTCTAGGTCTGAAGTGGGTCTCTTGTAGACAGCATATATATGGGTCTTGTTTTTTGTATCCATTCAGCCAGTCTATGTCTTTTGGTGGGAGCCTTTAATCCATTTACATTTAAGGTAATTATTGATATGTATGTTCCTATTCCCATTTTCTTAAATGTTTTGGGTTTGTTCTTGTAGGTGTTTTCCTTCTCTTGTGTTTCTTGCCTAGAGAAGTTCCTTTAGCATCTGTTGTAAAGCTGGTTTGGTGGTGCTGAACTCTCTCAGCTTTTGCTTGTCTGTAAAGGTTTTAATTTCTCCATCAAATCCGAATGAGATCCTTGCTGGGTAGAGTAATCTTGGCTGTAGGTTTTTCTCCTTCATGACTTTAAGTATATCCTGCCACTCCCTTCTGGCTTGCAGAGTTTCTGCTGAAAGATCAGCTGTTAACCTTATGGGGATTCCCTTGTGTGTTATTTGTTGTTTTTCCCTTGCTGCTTTTAATATGTTTTCTTTATATTTAATTTTTGATAGTTTGATTAATATGTGTATTGGCATGTTTCTCCTTGGATTTACCCTGTATGGGACTCTCTGTGCTTCCAGGACTTGATTAACTATTTCCTTCCCATATTAGGGAAGTTTTCAACTATAATCTCTTCAAATATTTTCTCAGTCCCTTTCTTTTTCTCTTCTTCTTCTGGGACCCCTATAATTCGAATGTTGGTGTGTTTAATGTTGTCCCAGAGGTCTCTGAGACTGTCCTCAGTTCTTTACATTCTTTTTTCTTTATTCTGCTCTGCAGTAGTCATTTCCACTATTTTATCTTCCAGGTCACTTATCCGTTCTTCTGCCTCAGTTATTCTGCTATTGATCCCGTCTAGAGTATTTTTAATTTCATGTATTGTGTTTTTCATCGTTGCTTGGTTCCTCTTTAGTTCTTCTACATCCTTGTTAAATGTTTCTTGCATTTTGTCTATTCTATTTCCAAGATTTTGGATCATCTTTACTCTCATTATTCTGAATTCTTTTTCAGGTAGACTGCCTATTTCCTCTTCATTTGTTAGGTCTGGTGTGTTTTGACCCTGCTCCTTCACCTGCTGTGTGTTTTTTTGTCTTCTCATTTTGCTTATCTTACTGTGTTTGGGGTCTCCTTTTCACAGGCTGCAGGTTCGTAATTCCCGTGGTTTTTGGTATCTGTCCCCAGTGGCTAAGGTTGGTTCAGTGGGTTGTGTAGGCTTCCTGGTGGAGGGGACTAGTGCCTGTGTTCTGGTGGATGAGGTTGGATCTTGTCTTTCTGGTGGGCAAGTCCACGTCTGGTGGTGTGTTTTGGGGTGTCTGTGGCCTTATTATGATTTTAGGCAGCCTCTCTGCTAATGGATGGGGCCGTGTTCCTGTCTTGCTAGTTGTTTGGCATAGTGTGTCCAGCATTGTAGCTTGCTGGTCGTTGAGTGAAGCTGGGTCTTGATGTTGAGATGGAGATCTCTGAGAGATTTTCGCCGTTTGGTATTACGTGGAGCTGGGAGGTCTCTTGTGGACCAGTGTCCTGACGTTGGCTCTCCCACCTCAGAGGCACAGCCCTGATGCCTGGCTGGAGCAGCAAGAGCCTTTCATCCACACAGCTCAGAATATAAGGGAGAAAAAATAGAAAGAAAGAAAGAAAGAAAGAGGATGAAATAAAATAAAATAAAGCTATTATAATAAAAAATAAGAAAAAAATTATTAAGAGTAAACGTATTCAGAAAAAATTTCTTTTAATTTTTAAAAATAAATTTATTAATTTTTTATAATAAAAAATAAGAAAAAATTATTAAGAAAAAAATTTATTAAGAAAAAAATATTTTTAATTTTTTAAAATAAAAATTATGGAAAAACTTATTAAATTTTTTTTAATTTCTAAAAATAGAAAATAAGGATAAAATTATTATGAAAACATATATTAGGAAAAAAAAATGTTTTTAAGTAAAAAAAAAAAAGAAAAAAATACGGACGGACCTAACCCTAGGACTAATGGTGAAAGCAAAGCTATACACACAAAATCTCACCCAGAAGCATACACATATACACTCAAAAAAAAGGAAAAGGGGAAAAAATAATATATCCTGCTCCCAAAGTCCACCTCTTGAATTTGGGATGATTCGTTGTCTACTCAGGTACTCAACAGACGCAGGCACATCAAGTTGTTTGTGGAGCTTTAATCCGCTGCTTCTGAGGCTGCTGGGAGAGATTTCCCTTTCTCTTCTTTGTTCGTACAGCTCCCAGGGTTCAGCTTTGGATTTGGCCCCGCCTCTGCATGTAGGTCGCCTGAGGCCGTCCGTTCCCCGCCCAGACAGAACGGGGTTAAAGGAGCAGCTGCTTCGGGGGCTCTGGCTCACTCAGGCCGTGGGGAGGGAGGGGTACGGATGCGGGGCGAGCCTGCGGCGGCAGAGGCTGATGTGACGTTGTAGCAGCCTGAGGCGCACCATGCATTCTCCCGGGGAAGTTGTCCCCGGATCACGGGAGCCTGGCAGTGGCGAGCTGCACCGGCTCCCGCGAGGGGCAGTGTGGGGAGTGACCTGTGCTCGCACACCAGCTTCTTGGTGGCGGCAGCAGCAGCCTTAGCGTCTCCTGCCCGTCTCTGGGGTCCGCGCTGATAACCGCGGCTCGCGCCTGTCTCTGGGGTCTGCGCTGTTAGCCGCGGCTCGCGCCCGTCTCTGGAGTTCGTTTAGGCGGCGCTCTGAATCCCCTCTCCTTGCGCGCCGGGAAACAAAGAGGCAAGAAAAAGTCTCTTGCCTCTTCGGCAGCTGCAGACTATTTCCCTGACTCCCTCCCGGCTAGCACCGAAGCCCGAGCCTCAGCTCCCAGCCCCCGCCCGCCCCAGCGCCTGAGCAGACAAGCCTCTCGGGCTGGTGAGTGCTACTCAGCACTGATCCTCCATGCGGGAATATCTCCGCTTTGCCCTCCGCACCCCTGTGGCTGCGCTGTCCTCCGTAGCTCCGAAGCTCCCCCCTCTGCCCCCCGCACTCTCTGCCCTCGAAGCGGCTCCTAGTGTGTGGACACCTTTCCTCCTTCACGGCTCCCTCCCACTGGTGCAGGTCCCGTCCCTATTCGTTTGTCTCTATTATTTCCTTTTTCTTTTACCCTACCCAAGTACGTGGGGATTTTCTTGCCTTTTGGGAGGTCTGACGTCTTCTGCCAGCGTTCAGTGGGTGTTCTGTAGGAGCAGTTCCACGTGTAGATGTATTTCTACTGTATCTGTGGGAAGGAAGGTGATCTCCGCGTCTTACTCTTCCGCCATCTTGCCCCTACCTCTCCATAACTCTTTTTGAATTATGGTTTTCTCAGGGTATACGCCCAGTAGTAGGATTGCTGGGTCGTATGGTAGTTCTATTTTGAGATTTTTAAGGAACCTCCATACAGTTCTCTAGGGTGGCTGTATCAATTTACATTCCCACCAACAGTGTATGAGGGTTCCATTTTCTCCACACCCTCTCCAGCATTTATTGTTTGTAGATTTTTTGATGATGGCCATTCTAACCGGTGTGAGATGATATCACATTGTAGTTTTGATTTGCATTTCTCTAATGATTAGTGATGTTGAGCATTCTTTCATGTGTTTGTTGGCAATCTGTATATCTTCTTTGGAGAAATGTCTATTTAGGTCTTCTGCCCATTTCTGGATTGGGTTGTTTGCTTTTTTCAAATTGAGCTGCATGAGCTGCTGGTAAATTTTGGAGATTAATCCTTTGTCAGTTGCTTCATTTGCAAATATTTTCTCCCATTCTGAGGGTTTTCTTTTGGTCTTGTTTATGGTTTCCTTTGCTGTGCAAAAGCTTTTATGTTTCATTAGGTCCCATTTGTTTATTTTTGTTTTTATTTCCATTTCTCTAGGAGCTGGGTCAAGAAGGATCTTGCTATGACTTATGTCATGGAGTGTTCTGCCTATGTTTTCCTCTAAGAGTTTGATAGTGTCTTGCCTTACATTTAGGTCTTTCATCCATTTTGAGTTTATTTTTGTGTATGGTGTTAAGGAGTGTTCTAATTTCATTCTTTGACATGTAGCTGTCCAGTTTTCCCAGCACCACTTATTGAAGAGGCGTCTTTTCTCAATTTTATATTCTTGCCTCCTTTATCAAAAATAATGTGACCATATGTACATGGGTTTATCTCTGGGCTTTCTATCCTATTCCATTGATCTATACTTCTGTTTTTGTGCCAGTACCATACTGTCTTGAGTACTGTACCTTTGGAGTATAGTCTGAAGTCTGGGAGCCTGATTCCTCCAGCACCGTTTTTCTTTCTCAAGGTTACTTTGGCTATTCGGGGTCTTTTGTGATTCCATACCAATTGTGAAATTTTTTGACCTAGGTCTGTGAAAAATGCCAGTGGTAGTTTGATAGGGATTGCATTGAGTCTGTAGATTGCTTTGAGTAGTAGAGTCATTTTCACAACGTTGATTCTTCCAATCCAAGAACATGGTATATCGCTCCATCTGTTTGTATCGTCATTAATTTCTTTCATCAGTGTCTTATAATTTTCTTCATACCAGTCTTCTGTCTCCTTATGTAGGTTTATTCCTAGATATTTTATTCTTTTAGTTGCAATGGTAAATGGGAGTGTTTTCTTAATTTCACTTTCAGATTTTTCATCATTAGTGTACAGGAATGCAAGAGATTTCTGTGCATTAATTTTGTAGCCTGCTACTGTACCGAATTCATTGAGTAGCTCTAGTAGTTATCTGGTAACATCTTTAGGATTCTCTATGTATAGTATCATGTCATCTGAAAACAGTCACAGCTCTATTTTTTCTTTTCTGATTTGGATTTCTTTTATTTCTTTTTCTTCTCTGATTGCTGTGGCTAAAACTTCCAAAACTATGTCAATAGTGGTGAGAGTGGGCAACCTTGTCCTGTTCCTGATCCTAGTGGAAATGGTTTCAGTTTTTCACCATTGAGGATGATGTTGGCTGTGCCTTTGTCATATATGGCCTTTATTATGTTGAGGAAAGTTCCGTCTATGGCTACTGTCTGGAGGGTTTTTATCATAAATGGGTGTTGAATTTTGTCAAAAGCTTTCTCTGCATCTATTGAGATGATCATTTGGTTTTTCTCCTTCAATTTGTTAATATGGTGTATCACATTGATTGATTTGCGTATCTTGAAGAACCCTTGCATTCCTGGGATAAACCCCACTTGATCATGGTGTATGATCCTTTTAATGTGCTGTTGGACTCTGTTTGCTAGTATTGTGTTGAGGATTTTTGCATCTATGTTCATCAGTGATATTGGCCTGTAGTTTTCTTTTTTTGTGACATCTTTGTCTGGTTTTGGTATCAGGGTGATGGTGGCCTCGTAGAATGAGTTTGGGAGTGTTCCTCCCTCTGCTATATTTTGGAAAAGTTTGAGAAGGATAGGTGTTAGCTCTTCTCTAAATGTTTGATAGAATTCGCCTGTGAATCCATATGGTCCTGGGCTTTTCTTTGTTGGAAGAGTTTTAATCACAGTTTCAATTTCAGGACTTGTGATTGGTCTGTTCATATTTTCTGTTTCTTCCTGGTTCAGTCTCGGAAGGTTGTGCATTTCTATGAACTTGTCCATTTCCTCCAGGTTGTCCATTTTACTGGCATATAGTTGCTTGTAGTAATCTCTCATGATCCTTTGTATTTCTGCAGTGTCAGTTGTTACTTCTCCTTTTGCATTTCTAATTTTATTGATTTGAGTCTTCTCCCTTTTTTTCCTGATGAGTCTGGTTAATGGTTTATCAATTTTGTTTATCTTCTCAAAGAACCAGCTTTTAGTTTTATTGATCTTTGCTATCGTTTCCTTCATTTCTTTTTCATTTATTTCTGATCTGATCTTTATGATTTCTTTCCTTCTGCTAACTTTGGTGGGTTTTTGTTCTTCTTCCTCTAATTGCTTTAGGTGTAATGTTAGGTTGCTTATTTGAGATGTTTCTTGTTTCTTAAAGTAAGATTGTATTGCTATAAACTTCCCTCTTAGAACTGCTTTTGCTGCATCCCATAGGTTTTGGGCCGTCGTGTCTCCATTGTCATTTTTTTTTTAGGTATTTTTTGATTTCCCCTTTGATTTCTTCAGTGATCACTTCGTTATTAAGTAGTGTATTGTGTAGCCTCCATGTGTTTGTATTTTTTACAGATCTTTTCCTGTAATTGATATGTAGTCTCAGAGCGTGGTGGTCGGAAAAGATACTTGATACGATTTCAATTTTCTTAAATTTACCAAGGCTTGGTTTGTGACCCAAGATATGATCTATCCTGGAGAATGTTCCATGAGCACTTGAGGAAAATGTGTATTCTGTTGTTTTTGGGTGGAATGTCCTATACATATCAATTAAGTCCATCTTGTTTAATGTATCATTTAAAGCTTGTGTTTCCTTATTTATTTTCATTTTGGATGATCTGTCCATTGGTGAAAGTGGGGTGTTAAAGTCCCCTACTATGATTGTGTTGCTGTCGATTTCCCCTTTTATGGCTGTTAGTATTTGCCTTATGTATTGAGGTGCTCCTATGTTGGGTGCATAAAAATTTACAATTGTTATACCTTCCTCTTGGATCGATCCCTTGATCATTATATAGTGTCCTTCTTTGTCTCTTGTAATAGTCTTTATTTTAAAGTCTATTTTGTCTGATATGAGAATTGCTACTCCAGCTTTCTTTTGATTTCCATTTGCATGGAATATCTTTTTCCATCCCCTCACTTTCAGTCTGTATGTGTCTCTAGGTCTGAAGTGGGTCTCTTGTAGACAGCATATATATGGGTCTTGTTTTTTGTATCCATTCAGCCAGTCTATGTCTTTTGGTGGGAGCCTTTAATCCATTTACATTTAAGGTAATTATTGATATGTATGTTCCTATTCCCATTTTCTTAAATGTTTTGGGTTTGTTCTTGTAGGTGTTTTCCTTCTCTTGTGTTTCTTGCCTAGAGAAGTTCCTTTAGCATCTGTTGTAAAGCTGGTTTGGTGGTGCTGAACTCTCTCAGCTTTTGCTTGTCTGTAAAGGTTTTAATTTCTCCATCAAATCCGAATGAGATCCTTGCTGGGTAGAGTAATCTTGGCTGTAGGTTTTTCTCCTTCATGACTTTAAGTATATCCTGCCACTCCCTTCTGGCTTGCAGAGTTTCTGCTGAAAGATCAGCTGTTAACCTTATGGGGATTCCCTTGTGTGTTATTTGTTGTTTTTCCCTTGCTGCTTTTAATATGTTTTCTTTATATTTAATTTTTGATAGTTTGATTAATATGTGTATTGGCATGTTTCTCCTTGGATTTACCCTGTATGGGACTCTCTGTGCTTCCAGGACTTGATTAACTATTTCCTTCCCATATTAGGGAAGTTTTCAACTATAATCTCTTCAAATATTTTCTCAGTCCCTTTCTTTTTCTCTTCTTCTTCTGGGACCCCTATAATTCGAATGTTGGTGTGTTTAATGTTGTCCCAGAGGTCTCTGAGACTGTCCTCAGTTCTTTACATTCTTTTTTCTTTATTCTGCTCTGCAGTAGTCATTTCCACTGTTTTATCTTCCAGGTCACTTATCCGTTCTTCTGCCTCAGTTATTCTGCTATTGATCCCGTCTAGAGTATTTTTAATTTCATGTATTGTGTTTTTCATCGTTGCTTGGTTCCTCTTTAGTTCTTCTACATCCTTGTTAAATGTTTCTTGCATTTTGTCTATTCTATTTCCAAGATTTTGGATCATCTTTACTCTCATTATTCTGAATTCTTTTTCAGGTAGACTGCCTATTTCCTCTTCATTTGTTAGGTCTGGTGTGTTTTGACCCTGCTCCTTCACCTGCTGTGTGTTTTTTTGTCTTCTCATTTTGCTTATCTTACTGTGTTTGGGGTCTCCTTTTCACAGGCTGCAGGTTCGTAATTCCCGTGGTTTTTGGTATCTGTCCCCAGTGGCTAAGGTTGGTTCAGTGGGTTGTGTAGGCTTCCTGGTGGAGGGGACTAGTGCCTGTGTTCTGGTGGATGAGGTTGGATCTTGTCTTTCTGGTGGGCAAGTCCACGTCTGGTGGTGTGTTTTGGGGTGTCTGTGGCCTTATTATGATTTTAGGCAGCCTCTCTGCTAATGGATGGGGCCGTGTTCCTGTCTTGCTAGTTGTTTGGCATAGTGTGTCCAGCATTGTAGCTTGCTGGTCGTTGAGTGAAGCTGGGTCTTGATGTTGAGATGGAGATCTCTGAGAGATTTTCGCCGTTTGGTATTACGTGGAGCTGGGAGGTCTCTTGTGGACCAGTGTCCTGACGTTGGCTCTCCCACCTCAGAGGCACAGCCCTGATGCCTGGCTGGAGCAGCAAGAGCCTTTCATCCACACAGCTCAGAATATAAGGGAGAAAAAATAGAAAGAAAGAAAGAAAGAAAGAGGATGAAATAAAATAAAATAAAGCTATTATAATAAAAAATAAGAAAAAAATTATTAAGAGTAAACGTATTCAGAAAAAATTTCTTTTAATTTTTATAAATAAATTTATTAATTTTTTATAATAAAAAATAAGAAAAAATTATTAAGAAAAAAATTTATTAAGAAAAAAATATTTTTAATTTTTTAAAATAAAAATTATGGAAAAACTTATTAAATTTTTTTTAATTTCTAAAAATAGAAAATAAGGATAAAATTATTATGAAAACATATATTAGGAAAAAAAAATGTTTTTAAGTAAAAAAAAAAAAGAAAAAAATACGGACGGACCTAACCCTAGGACTAATGGTGAAAGCAAAGCTATACACACAAAATCTCACCCAGAAGCATACACATATACACTCAAAAAAAAGGAAAAGGGGAAAAAATAATATATCCTGCTCCCAAAGTCCACCTCTTGAATTTGGGATGATTCGTTGTCTACTCAGGTACTCAACAGACGCAGGCACATCAAGTTGTTTGTGGAGCTTTAATCCGCTGCTTCTGAGGCTGCTGGGAGAGATTTCCCTTTCTCTTCTTTGTTCGTACAGCTCCCAGGGTTCAGCTTTGGATTTGGCCCTGCCTCTGCATGTAGGTCGCCTGAGGCCGTCCGTTCCCCGCCCAGACAGAACGGGGTTAAAGGAGCAGCTGCTTCGGGGGCTCTGGCTCACTCAGGCCGTGGGGAGGGAGGGGTACGGATGCGGGGCGAGCCTGCGGCGGCAGAGGCTGATGTGACGTTGTAGCAGCCTGAGGCGCACCATGCATTCTCCCGGGGAAGTTGTCCCCGGATCACGGGAGCCTGGCAGTGGCGAGCTGCACCGGCTCCCGCGAGGGGCAGTGTGGGGAGTGACCTGTGCTCGCACACCAGCTTCTTGGTGGCGGCAGCAGCAGCCTTAGCGTCTCCTGCCCGTCTCTGGGGTCCGCGCTGATAACCGCGGCTCGCGCCTGTCTCTGGGGTCTGCGCTGTGAGCCGCGGCTCGCGCCCGTCTCTGGAGTTCGTTTAGGCGGCGCTCTGAATCCCCTCTCCTTGCGCGCCGGGAAACAAAGAGGCAAGAAAAAGTCTCTTGCCTCTTCGGCAGCTGCAGACTATTTCCCTGACTCCCTCCCGGCTAGCACCGAAGCCCGAGCCTCAGCTCCCAGCCCCCGCCCGCCCCAGCGCCTGAGCAGACAAGCCTCTCGGGCTGGTGAGTGCTACTCAGCACTGATCCTCCATGCGGGAATATCTCCGCTTTGCCCTCCGCACCCCTGTGGCTGCGCTGTCCTCCGTGGCTCCGAAGCTCCCCCCTCTGCCACCCGCACTCTCTGCCCTCGAAGCGGCTCCTAGTGTGTGGACACCTTTCCTCCTTCACGGCTCCCTCCCACTGGTGCAGGTCCCGTCCCTATTCGTTTGTCTCTATTATTTCCTTTTTCTTTTACCCTACCCAAGTACGTGGGGATTTTCTTGCCTTTTGGGAGGTCTGACGTCTTCTGCCAGCGTTCAGTGGGTGTTCTGTAGGAGCAGTTCCACGTGTAGATGTATTTCTACTGTATCTGTGGGAAGGAAGGTGATCTCCGCGTCTTACTCTTCCGCCATCTTGCCCCTACCTCTCCATAACTCTTTTTGAATTATGGTTTTCTCAGGGTATACGCCCAGTAGTAGGATTGCTGGGTCGTATGGTAGTTCTATTTTGAGATTTTTAAGGAACCTCCATACAGTTCTCTAGAGTGGCTGTATCAATTTACATTCCCACCAACAGTGTATGAGGGTTCCATTTTCTCCACACCCTCTCCAGCATTTATTGTTTGTAGATTTTTTGATGATGGCCATTCTAACCGGTGTGAGATGATATCACATTGTAGTTTTGATTTGCATTTCTCTAATGATTAGTGATGTTGAGCATTCTTTCATGTGTTTGTTGGCAATCTGTATATCTTCTTTGGAGAAATGTCTATTTAGGTCTTCTGCCCATTTCTGGATTGGGTTGTTTGCTTTTTTCAAATTGAGCTGCATGAGCTGCTGGTAAATTTTGGAGATTAATCCTTTGTCAGTTGCTTCATTTGCAAATATTTTCTCCCATTCTGAGGGTTTTCTTTTGGTCTTGTTTATGGTTTCCTTTGCTGTGCAAAAGCTTTTATGTTTCATTAGGTCCCATTTGTTTATTTTTGTTTTTATTTCCATTTCTCTAGGAGCTGGGTCAAGAAGGATCTTGCTATGACTTATGTCATGGAGTGTTCTGCCTATGTTTTCCTCTAAGAGTTTGATAGTGTCTTGCCTTACATTTAGGTCTTTCATCCATTTTGAGTTTATTTTTGTGTATGGTGTTAAGGAGTGTTCTAATTTCATTCTTTGACATGTAGCTGTCCAGTTTTCCCAGCACCACTTATTGAAGAGGCGTCTTTTCTCAATTTTATATTCTTGCCTCCTTTATCAAAAATAATGTGACCATATGTACATGGGTTTATCTCTGGGCTTTCTATCCTATTCCATTGATCTATACTTCTGTTTTTGTGCCAGTACCATACTGTCTTGAGTACTGTACCTTTGGAGTATAGTCTGAAGTCTGGGAGCCTGATTCCTCCAGCACCGTTTTTCTTTCTCAAGGTTACTTTGGCTATTCGGGGTCTTTTGTGATTCCATACCAATTGTGAAATTTTTTGACCTAGGTCTGTGAAAAATGCCAGTGGTAGTTTGATAGGGATTGCATTGAGTCTGTAGATTGCTTTGAGTAGTAGAGTCATTTTCACAACGTTGATTCTTCCAATCCAAGAACATGGTATATCGCTCCATCTGTTTGTATCGTCATTAATTTCTTTCATCAGTGTCTTATAATTTTCTTCATACCAGTCTTCTGTCTCCTTATGTAGGTTTATTCCTAGATATTTTATTCTTTTAGTTGCAATGGTAAATGGGAGTGTTTTCTTAATTTCACTTTCAGATTTTTCATCATTAGTGTACAGGAATGCAAGAGATTTCTGTGCATTAATTTTGTAGCCTGCTACTGTACCGAATTCATTGAGTAGCTCTAGTAGTTATCTGGTAACATCTTTAGGATTCTCTATGTATAGTATCATGTCATCTGAAAACAGTCACAGCTCTATTTTTTCTTTTCTGATTTGGATTTCTTTTATTTCTTTTTCTTCTCTGATTGCTGTGGCTAAAACTTCCAAAACTATGTCAATAGTGGTGAGAGTGGGCAACCTTGTCCTGTTCCTGATCCTAGTGGAAATGGTTTCAGTTTTTCACCATTGAGGATGATGTTGGCTGTGCCTTTGTCATATATGGCCTTTATTATGTTGAGGAAAGTTCCGTCTATGGCTACTGTCTGGAGGGTTTTTATCATAAATGGGTGTTGAATTTTGTCAAAAGCTTTCTCTGCATCTATTGAGATGATCATTTGGTTTTTCTCCTTCAATTTGTTAATATGGTGTATCACATTGATTGATTTGCGTATCTTGAAGAACCCTTGCATTCCTGGGATAAACCCCACTTGATCATGGTGTATGATCCTTTTAATGTGCTGTTGGACTCTGTTTGCTAGTATTGTGTTGAGGATTTTTGCATCTATGTTCATCAGTGATATTGGCCTGTAGTTTTCTTTTTTTGTGACATCTTTGTCTGGTTTTGGTATCAGGGTGATGGTGGCCTCGTAGAATGAGTTTGGGAGTGTTCCTCCCTCTGCTATATTTTGGAAAAGTTTGAGAAGGATAGGTGTTAGCTCTTCTCTAAATGTTTGATAGAATTCGCCTGTGAATCCATATGGTCCTGGGCTTTTCTTTGTTGGAAGAGTTTTAATCACAGTTTCAATTTCAGGACTTGTGATTGGTCTGTTCATATTTTCTGTTTCTTCCTGGTTCAGTCTCGGAAGGTTGTGCATTTCTATGAACTTGTCCATTTCCTCCAGGTTGTCCATTTTACTGGCATATAGTTGCTTGTAGTAATCTCTCATGATCCTTTGTATTTCTGCAGTGTCAGTTGTTACTTCTCCTTTTGCATTTCTAATTTTATTGATTTGAGTCTTCTCCCTTTTTTTCCTGATGAGTCTGGTTAATGGTTTATCAATTTTGTTTATCTTCTCAAAGAACCAGCTTTTAGTTTTATTGATCTTTGCTATCGTTTCCTTCATTTCTTTTTCATTTATTTCTGATCTGATCTTTATGATTTCTTTCCTTCTGCTAACTTTGGTGGGTTTTTGTTCTTCTTCCTCTAATTGCTTTAGGTGTAATGTTAGGTTGCTTATTTGAGATGTTTCTTGTTTCTTAAAGTAAGATTGTATTGCTATAAACTTCCCTCTTAGAACTGCTTTTGCTGCATCCCATAGGTTTTGGGCCGTCGTGTCTCCATTGTCATTTTTTTTTTAGGTATTTTTTGATTTCCCCTTTGATTTCTTCAGTGATCACTTCGTTATTAAGTAGTGTATTGTGTAGCCTCCATGTGTTTGTATTTTTTACAGATCTTTTCCTGTAATTGATATGTAGTCTCAGAGCGTGGTGGTCGGAAAAGATACTTGATACGATTTCAATTTTCTTAAATTTACCAAGGCTTGGTTTGTGACCCAAGATATGATCTATCCTGGAGAATGTTCCATGAGCACTTGAGGAAAATGTGTATTCTGTTGTTTTTGGGTGGAATGTCCTATACATATCAATTAAGTCCATCTTGTTTAATGTATCATTTAAAGCTTGTGTTTCCTTATTTATTTTCATTTTGGATGATCTGTCCATTGGTGAAAGTGGGGTGTTAAAGTCCCCTACTATGATTGTGTTGCTGTCGATTTCCCCTTTTATGGCTGTTAGTATTTGCCTTATGTATTGAGGTGCTCCTATGTTGGGTGCATAAAAATTTACAATTGTTATACCTTCCTCTTGGATCGATCCCTTGATCATTATATAGTGTCCTTCTTTGTCTCTTGTAATAGTCTTTATTTTAAAGTCTATTTTGTCTGATATGAGAATTGCTACTCCAGCTTTCTTTTGATTTCCATTTGCATGGAATATCTTTTTCCATCCCCTCACTTTCAGTCTGTATGTGTCTCTAGGTCTGAAGTGGGTCTCTTGTAGACAGCATATATATGGGTCTTGTTTTTTGTATCCATTCAGCCAGTCTATGTCTTTTGGTGGGAGCCTTTAATCCATTTACATTTAAGGTAATTATTGATATGTATGTTCCTATTCCCATTTTCTTAAATGTTTTGGGTTTGTTCTTGTAGGTGTTTTCCTTCTCTTGTGTTTCTTGCCTAGAGAAGTTCCTTTAGCATCTGTTGTAAAGCTGGTTTGGTGGTGCTGAACTCTCTCAGCTTTTGCTTGTCTGTAAAGGTTTTAATTTCTCCATCAAATCCGAATGAGATCCTTGCTGGGTAGAGTAATCTTGGCTGTAGGTTTTTCTCCTTCATGACTTTAAGTATATCCTGCCACTCCCTTCTGGCTTGCAGAGTTTCTGCTGAAAGATCAGCTGTTAACCTTATGGGGATTCCCTTGTGTGTTATTTGTTGTTTTTCCCTTGCTGCTTTTAATATGTTTTCTTTATATTTAATTTTTGATAGTTTGATTAATATGTGTATTGGCATGTTTCTCCTTGGATTTACCCTGTATGGGACTCTCTGTGCTTCCAGGACTTGATTAACTATTTCCTTCCCATATTAGGGAAGTTTTCAACTATAATCTCTTCAAATATTTTCTCAGTCCCTTTCTTTTTCTCTTCTTCTTCTGGGACCCCTATAATTCGAATGTTGGTGTGTTTAATGTTGTCCCAGAGGTCTCTGAGACTGTCCTCAGTTCTTTACATTCTTTTTTCTTTATTCTGCTCTGCAGTAGTCATTTCCACTGTTTTATCTTCCAGGTCACTTATCCGTTCTTCTGCCTCAGTTATTCTGCTATTGATCCCGTCTAGAGTATTTTTAATTTCATGTATTGTGTTTTTCATCGTTGCTTGGTTCCTCTTTAGTTCTTCTACATCCTTGTTAAATGTTTCTTGCATTTTGTCTATTCTATTTCCAAGATTTTGGATCATCTTTACTCTCATTATTCTGAATTCTTTTTCAGGTAGACTGCCTATTTCCTCTTCATTTGTTAGGTCTGGTGTGTTTTGACCCTGCTCCTTCACCTGCTGTGTGTTTTTTTGTCTTCTCATTTTGCTTATCTTACTGTGTTTGGGGTCTCCTTTTCACAGGCTGCAGGTTCGTAATTCCCGTGGTTTTTGGTATCTGTCCCCAGTGGCTAAGGTTGGTTCAGTGGGTTGTGTAGGCTTCCTGGTGGAGGGGACTAGTGCCTGTGTTCTGGTGGATGAGGTTGGATCTTGTCTTTCTGGTGGGCAAGTCCACGTCTGGTGGTGTGTTTTGGGGTGTCTGTGGCCTTATTATGATTTTAGGCAGCCTCTCTGCTAATGGATGGGGCCGTGTTCCTGTCTTGCTAGTTGTTTGGCATAGTGTGTCCAGCATTGTAGCTTGCTGGTCGTTGAGTGAAGCTGGGTCTTGATGTTGAGATGGAGATCTCTGAGAGATTTTCGCCGTTTGGTATTACGTGGAGCTGGGAGGTCTCTTGTGGACCAGTGTCCTGACGTTGGCTCTCCCACCTCAGAGGCACAGCCCTGATGCCTGGCTGGAGCAGCAAGAGCCTTTCATCCACACAGCTCAGAATATAAGGGAGAAAAAATAGAAAGAAAGAAAGAAAGAAAGAGGATGAAATAAAATAAAATAAAGCTATTATAATAAAAAATAAGAAAAAAATTATTAAGAGTAAACGTATTCAGAAAAAATTTCTTTTAATTTTTATAAATAAATTTATTAATTTTTTATAATAAAAAATAAGAAAAAATTATTAAGAAAAAAATTTATTAAGAAAAAAATATTTTTAATTTTTTAAAATAAAAATTATGGAAAAACTTATTAAATTTTTTTTAATTTCTAAAAATAGAAAATAAGGATAAAATTATTATGAAAACATATATTAGGAAAAAAAAATGTTTTTAAGTAAAAAAAAAAAAGAAAAAAATACGGACGGACCTAACCCTAGGACTAATGGTGAAAGCAAAGCTATACACACAAAATCTCACCCAGAAGCATACACATATACACTCAAAAAAAAGGAAAAGGGGAAAAAATAATATATCCTGCTCCCAAAGTCCACCTCTTGAATTTGGGATGATTCGTTGTCTACTCAGGTACTCAACAGACGCAGGCACATCAAGTTGTTTGTGGAGCTTTAATCCGCTGCTTCTGAGGCTGCTGGGAGAGATTTCCCTTTCTCTTCTTTGTTCGTACAGCTCCCAGGGTTCAGCTTTGGATTTGGCCCTGCCTCTGCATGTAGGTCGCCTGAGGCCGTCCGTTCCCCGCCCAGACAGAACGGGGTTAAAGGAGCAGCTGCTTCGGGGGCTCTGGCTCACTCAGGCCGTGGGGAGGGAGGGGTACGGATGCGGGGCGAGCCTGCGGCGGCAGAGGCTGATGTGACGTTGTAGCAGCCTGAGGCGCACCATGCATTCTCCCGGGGAAGTTGTCCCCGGATCACGGGAGCCTGGCAGTGGCGAGCTGCACCGGCTCCCGCGAGGGGCAGTGTGGGGAGTGACCTGTGCTCGCACACCAGCTTCTTGGTGGCGGCAGCAGCAGCCTTAGCGTCTCCTGCCCGTCTCTGGGGTCCGCGCTGATAACCGCGGCTCGCGCCTGTCTCTGGGGTCTGCGCTGTTAGCCGCGGCTCGCGCCCGTCTCTGGAGTTCGTTTAGGCGGCGCTCTGAATCCCCTCTCCTTGCGCGCCGGGAAACAAAGAGGCAAGAAAAAGTCTCTTGCCTCTTCGGCAGCTGCAGACTATTTCCCTGACTCCCTCCCGGCTAGCACCGAAGCCCGAGCCTCAGCTCCCAGCCCCCGCCCGTCCCAGCGCCTGAGCAGACAAGCCTCTCGGGCTGGTGAGTGCTACTCAGCACTGATCCTCCATGCGGGAATATCTCCGCTTTGCCCTCCGCACCCCTGTGGCTGCGCTGTCCTCCGTGGCTCCGAAGCTCCCCCCTCTGCCACCCGCACTCTCTGCCCTCGAAGCGGCTCCTAGTGTGTGGACACCTTTCCTCCTTCACGGCTCCCTCCCACTGGTGCAGGTCCCGTCCCTATTCGTTTGTCTCTATTATTTCCTTTTTCTTTTACCCTACCCAAGTACGTGGGGATTTTCTTGCCTTTTGGGAGGTCTGACGTCTTCTGCCAGCGTTCAGTGGGTGTTCTGTAGGAGCAGTTCCACGTGTAGATGTATTTCTACTGTATCTGTGGGAAGGAAGGTGATCTCCGCGTCTTACTCTTCCGCCATCTTGCCCCTACCTCTCCATAACTCTTTTTGAATTATGGTTTTCTCAGGGTATACGCCCAGTAGTAGGATTGCTGGGTCGTATGGTAGTTCTATTTTGAGATTTTTAAGGAACCTCCATACAGTTCTCTAGAGTGGCTGTATCAATTTACATTCCCACCAACAGTGTATGAGGGTTCCATTTTCTCCACACCCTCTCCAGCATTTATTGTTTGTAGATTTTTTGATGATGGCCATTCTAACCGGTGTGAGATGATATCACATTGTAGTTTTGATTTGCATTTCTCTAATGATTAGTGATGTTGAGCATTCTTTCATGTGTTTGTTGGCAATCTGTATATCTTCTTTGGAGAAATGTCTATTTAGGTCTTCTGCCCATTTCTGGATTGGGTTGTTTGCTTTTTTCAAATTGAGCTGCATGAGCTGCTGGTAAATTTTGGAGATTAATCCTTTGTCAGTTGCTTCATTTGCAAATATTTTCTCCCATTCTGAGGGTTTTCTTTTGGTCTTGTTTATGGTTTCCTTTGCTGTGCAAAAGCTTTTATGTTTCATTAGGTCCCATTTGTTTATTTTTGTTTTTATTTCCATTTCTCTAGGAGCTGGGTCAAGAAGGATCTTGCTATGACTTATGTCATGGAGTGTTCTGCCTATGTTTTCCTCTAAGAGTTTGATAGTGTCTTGCCTTACATTTAGGTCTTTCATCCATTTTGAGTTTATTTTTGTGTATGGTGTTAAGGAGTGTTCTAATTTCATTCTTTGACATGTAGCTGTCCAGTTTTCCCAGCACCACTTATTGAAGAGGTGTCTTTTCTCAATTTTATATTCTTGCCTCCTTTATCAAAAATAATGTGACCATATGTACATGGGTTTATCTCTGGGCTTTCTCTCCTATTCCATTGATCTATACTTCTGTTTTTGTGCCAGTACCATACTGTCTTGATTACTGTACCTTTGGAGTATAGTCTGAAGTCTGGGAGCCTGATTCCTCCAGCACCGTTTTTCTTTCTCAAGGTTACTTTGGCTATTCGGGGTCTTTTGTGATTCCATACCAATTGTGAAATTTTTTGACCTAGGTCTGTGAAAAATGCCAGTGGTAGTTTGATAGGGATTGCATTGAGTCTGTAGATTGCTTTGAGTAGTAGAGTCATTTTCACAACGTTGATTCTTCCAATCCAAGAACATGGTATATCGCTCCATCTGTTTGTATCGTCATTAATTTCTTTCATCAGTGTCTTATAATTTTCTTCATACCAGTCATCTGTCTCCTTACGTAGGTTTATTCCTAGATATTTTATTCTTTTAGTTGCAATGGTAAATGGGAGTGTTTTCTTAATTTCACTTTCAGATTTTTCATCATTAGTGTACAGGAATGCAAGAGATTTCTGTGCATTAATTTTGTAGCCTGCTACTGTACCGAATTCATTGAGTAGCTCTAGTAGTTATCTGGTAACATCTTTAGGATTCTCTATGTATAATATCATGTCATCTGAAAACAGTCACAGCTCTATTTTTTCTTTTCTGATTTGGATTTCTTTTATTTCTTTTTCTTCTCTGATTGCTGTGGCTAAAACTTCCAAAACTATGTCAATAGTGGTGAGAGTGGGCAACCTTGTCCTGTTCCTGATCCTAGTGGAAATGGTTTCAGTTTTTCACCATTGAGGATGATGTTGGCTGTGCCTTTGTCATATATGGCCTTTATTATGTTGAGGAAAGTTCCATCTATGGCTACTGTCTGGAGGGTTTTTATCATAAATGGGTGTTGAATTTTGTCAAAAGCTTTCTCTGCATCTATTGAGATGATCATTTGGTTTTTCTCCTTCAATTTGTTAATATGGTGTATCACATTGATTGATTTGCGTATCTTGAAGAACCCTTGCATTCCTGGGATAAACCCCACTTGATCATGGTGTATGATCCTTTTAATGTGCTGTTGGACTCTGTTTGCTAGTATTGTGTTGAGGATTTTTGCATCTATGTTCATCAGTGATATTGGCCTGTAGTTTTCTTTTTTTGTGACATCTTTGTCTGGTTTTGGTATCAGGGTGATGGTGGCCTCGTAGAATGAGTTTGGGAGTGTTCCTCCCTCTGCTATATTTTGGAAAAGTTTGAGAAGGATAGGTGTTAGCTCTTCTCTAAATGTTTGATAGAATTCGCCTGTGAATCCATATGGTCCTGGGCTTTTGTTTGTTGGAAGAGTTTTAATCACAGTTTCAATTTCAGGACTTGTGATTGGTCTGTTCATATTTTCTGTTTCTTCCTGGTTCAGTCTCGGAAGGTTGTGCATTTCTATGAACTTGTCCATTTCCTCCAGGTTGTCCATTTTACTGGCATATAGTTGCTTGTAGTAATCTCTCATGATCCTTTGTATTTCTGCAGTGTCAGTTGTTACTTCTCCTTTTGCATTTCTAATTTTATTGATTTGAGTCTTCTCCCTTTTTTTCTTGATGAGTCTGGTTAATGGTTTATCAATTTTGTTTATCTTCTCAAAGAACCAGCTTTTAGTTTTATTGATCTTTGCTATCGTTTCCTTCATTTCTTTTTCATTTATTTCTGATCTGATCTTTATGATTTCTTTCCTTCTGCTAACTTTGGTGGGTTTTTGTTCTTCTTCCTCTAATTGCTTTAGGTGTAATGTTAGGTTGCTTATTTGAGATGTTTCTTGTTTCTTAAAGTAAGATTGTATTGCTATAAACTTCCCTCTTAGAACTGCTTTTGCTGCATCCCATAGGTTTTGGGCCGTCGTGTCTCCATTGTCATTTTTTTTTAGGTATTTTTTGATTTCCCCTTTGATTTCTTCAGTGATCACTTCGTTATTAAGTAGTGTATTGTGTAGCCTCCATGTGTTTGTATTTTTTACAGATCTTTTCCTGTAATTGATATGTAGTCTCAGAGCGTGGTGGTCGGAAAAGATACTTGATACGATTTCAATTTTCTTAAATTTACCAAGGCTTGGTTTGTGACCCAAGATATGATCTATCCTGGAGAATGTTCCATGAGCACTTGAGAAAAATGTGTATTCTGTTGTTTTTGGGTGGAATGTCCTATACATATCAATTAAGTCCATCTTGTTTAATGTATCATTTAAAGCTTGTGTTTCCTTATTTATTTTCATTTTGGATGATCTGTCCATTGGTGAAAGTGGGGTGTTAAAGTCCCCTACTATGATTGTGTTGCTGTCGATTTCCCCTTTTATGGCTGTTAGTATTTGCCTTATGTATTGAGGTGCTCCTATGTTGGGTGCATAAAAATTTACAATTGTTATACCTTCCTCTTGGATCGATCCCTTGATCATTATATAGTGTCCTTCTTTGTCTCTTGTAATAGTCTTTATTTTAAAGTCTATTTTGTCTGATATGAGAATTGCTACTCCAGCTTTCTTTTGATTTCCATTTGCATGGAATATCTTTTTCCATCCCCTCACTTTCAGTCTGTATGTGTCTCTAGGTCTGAAGTGGGTCTCTTGTAGACAGCATATATATGGGTCTTGTTTTTTGTATCCATTCAGCCAGTCTATGTCTTTTGGTGGGAGCCTTTAATCCATTTACATTTAAGGTAATTATTGATATGTATGTTCCTATTCCCATTTTCTTAAATGTTTTGGGTTTGTTCTTGTAGGTGTTTTCCTTCTCTTGTGTTTCTTGCCTAGAGAAGTTCCTTTAGCATCTGTTGTAAAGCTGGTTTGGTGGTGCTGAACTCTCTCAGCTTTTGCTTGTCTGTAAAGGTTTTAATTTCTCCATCAAATCCGAATGAGATCCTTGCTGGGTAGAGTAATCTTGGCTGTAGGTTTTTCTCCTTCATGACTTTAAGTATATCCTGCCACTCCCTTCTGGCTTGCAGAGTTTCTGCTGAAAGATCAGCTGTTAACCTTATGGGGATTCCCTTGTGTGTTATTTGTTGTTTTTCCCTTGCTGCTTTTAATATGTTTTCTTTATATTTAATTTTTGATAGTTTGATTAATATGTGTATTGGCATGTTTCTCCTTGGATTTACCCTGTATGGGACTCTCTGTGCTTCCAGGACTTGATTAACTATTTCCTTCCCATATTAGGGAAGTTTTCAACTATAATCTCTTCAAATATTTTCTCAGTCCCTTTCTTTTTCTCTTCTTCTTCTGGGACCCCTATAATTCGAATGTTGGTGTGTTTAATGTTGTCCCAGAGGTCTCTGAGACTGTCCTCAGTTCTTTACATTCTTTTTTCTTTATTCTGCTCTGCAGTAGTCATTTCCACTATTTTATCTTCCAGGTCACTTATCCGTTCTTCTGCCTCAGTTATTCTGCTATTGATCCCGTCTAGAGTATTTTTAATTTCATTTATTGTGTTTTTCATCGTTGCTTGGTTCCTCTTTAGTTCTTCTACATCCTTGTTAAATGTTTCTTGCATTTTGTCTATTCTATTTCCAAGATTTTGGATCATCTTTACTCTCATTATTCTGAATTCTTTTTCAGGTAGACTGCCTATTTCCTCTTCATTTGTTAGGTCTGGTGTGTTTTGACCCTGCTCCTTCACCTGCTGTGTGTTTTTTTGTCTTCTCATTTTGCTTATCTTACTGTGTTTGGGGTCTCCTTTTCACAGGCTGCAGGTTCGTAATTCCCGTGGTTTTTGGTATCTGTCCCCAGTGGCTAAGGTTGGTTCAGTGGGTTGTGTAGGCTTCCTGGTGGAGGGGACTAGTGCCTGTGTTCTGGTGGATGAGGTTGGATCTTGTCTTTCTGGTGGGCAAGTCCACGTCTGGTGGTGTGTTTTGGGGTGTCTGTGGCCTTATTATGATTTTAGGCAGCCTCTCTGCTAATGGATGGGGCCGTGTTCCTGTCTTGCTAGTTGTTTGGCATAGTGTGTCCAGCATTGTAGCTTGCTGGTCGTTGAGTGAAGCTGGGTCTTGATGTTGAGATGGAGATCTCTGAGAGATTTTCGCCGTTTGGTATTACGTGGAGCTGGGAGGTCTCTTGTGGACCAGTGTCCTGACGTTGGCTCTCCCACCTCAGAGGCACAGCCCTGATGCCTGGCTGGAGCAGCAAGAGCCTTTCATCCACACAGCTCAGAATATAAGGGAGAAAAAATAGAAAGAAAGAAAGAAAGAAAGAGGATGAAATAAAATAAAATAAAGCTATTATAATAAAAAATAAGAAAAAAATTATTAAGAGTAAACGTATTCAGAAAAAATTTCTTTTAATTTTTAAAAATAAATTTATTAATTTTTTATAATAAAAAATAAGAAAAAATTATTAAGAAAAAAATTTATTAAGAAAAAAATATTTTTAATTTTTTAAAATAAAAATTATGGAAAAACTTATTAAATTTTTTTTAATTTCTAAAAATAGAAAATAAGGATAAAATTATTATGAAAACATATATTAGGAAAAAAAAATGTTTTTAAGTAAAAAAAAAAAAGAAAAAAATACGGACGGACCTAACCCTAGGACTAATGGTGAAAGCAAAGCTATACACACAAAATCTCACCCAGAAGCATACACATATACACTCAAAAAAAAGGAAAAGGGGAAAAAATAATATATCCTGCTCCCAAAGTCCACCTCTTGAATTTGGGATGATTCGTTGTCTACTCAGGTACTCAACAGACGCAGGCACATCAAGTTGTTTGTGGAGCTTTAATCCGCTGCTTCTGAGGCTGCTGGGAGAGATTTCCCTTTCTCTTCTTTGTTCGTACAGCTCCCAGGGTTCAGCTTTGGATTTGGCCCCGCCTCTGCATGTAGGTCGCCTGAGGCCGTCCGTTCCCCGCCCAGACAGAACGGGGTTAAAGGAGCAGCTGCTTCGGGGGCTCTGGCTCACTCAGGCCGTGGGGAGGGAGGGGTACGGATGCGGGGCGAGCCTGCGGCGGCAGAGGCTGATGTGACGTTGTAGCAGCCTGAGGCGCACCATGCATTCTCCCGGGGAAGTTGTCCCCG
The DNA here is from genome assembly GCF_028021215.1 of Eschrichtius robustus. Taxonomy (NCBI): domain Eukaryota; kingdom Metazoa; phylum Chordata; class Mammalia; order Artiodactyla; family Eschrichtiidae; genus Eschrichtius; species Eschrichtius robustus. The sequence goes on along the minus strand of NC_090845.1, from coordinate 64,246,041 downwards.
GATCACGGGAGCCTGGCAGTGGCGAGCTGCACCGGCTCCCGCGAGGGGCAGTGTGGGGAGTGACCTGTGCTCGCACACCAGCTTCTTGGTGGCGGCAGCAGCAGCCTTAGCGTCTCCTGCCCGTCTCTGGGGTCCACGCTGATAACCGCGGCTCGCGCCTGTCTCTGGGGTCTGCGCTGTTAGCCGCGGCTCGCGCCCGTCTCTGGAGTTCGTTTAGGCGGCGCTCTGAATCCCCTCTCCTTGCGCGCCGGGAAACAAAGAGGCAAGAAAAAGTCTCTTGCCTCTTCGGCAGCTGCAGACTATTTCCCTGACTCCCTCCCGGCTAGCACCGAAGCCCGAGCCTCAGCTCCCAGCCCCCGCCCGTCCCAGCGCCTGAGCAGACAAGCCTCTCGGGCTGGTGAGTGCTACTCAGCACTGATCCTCCATGCGGGAATATCTCCGCTTTGCCCTCCGCACCCCTGTGGCTGCGCTGTCCTCCGTGGCTCCGAAGCTCCCCCCTCTGCCACCCGCACTCTCTGCCCTCGAAGCGGCTCCTAGTGTGTGGACACCTTTCCTCCTTCACGGCTCCCTCCCACTGGTGCAGGTCCCGTCCCTATTCGTTTGTCTCTATTATTTCCTTTTTCTTTTACCCTACCCAAGTACGTGGGGATTTTCTTGCCTTTTGGGAGGTCTGACGTCTTCTGCCAGCGTTCAGTGGGTGTTCTGTAGGAGCAGTTCCACGTGTAGATGTATTTCTACTGTATCTGTGGGAAGGAAGGTGATCTCCGCGTCTTACTCTTCCGCCATCTTGCCCCTACCTCTCCATAACTCTTTTTGAATTATGGTTTTCTCAGGGTATACGCCCAGTAGTAGGATTGCTGGGTCGTATGGTAGTTCTATTTTGAGATTTTTAAGGAACCTCCATACAGTTCTCTAGAGTGGCTGTATCAATTTACATTCCCACCAACAGTGTATGAGGGTTCCATTTTCTCCACACCCTCTCCAGCATTTATTGTTTGTAGATTTTTTGATGATGGCCATTCTAACCGGTGTGAGATGATATCACATTGTAGTTTTGATTTGCATTTCTCTAATGATTAGTGATGTTGAGCATTCTTTCATGTGTTTGTTGGCAATCTGTATATCTTCTTTGGAGAAATGTCTATTTAGGTCTTCTGCCCATTTCTGGATTGGGTTGTTTGCTTTTTTCAAATTGAGCTGCATGAGCTGCTGGTAAATTTTGGAGATTAATCCTTTGTCAGTTGCTTCATTTGCAAATATTTTCTCCCATTCTGAGGGTTTTCTTTTGGTCTTGTTTATGGTTTCCTTTGCTGTGCAAAAGCTTTTATGTTTCATTAGGTCCCATTTGTTTATTTTTGTTTTTATTTCCATTTCTCTAGGAGCTGGGTCAAGAAGGATCTTGCTATGACTTATGTCATGGAGTGTTCTGCCTATGTTTTCCTCTAAGAGTTTGATAGTGTCTTGCCTTACATTTAGGTCTTTCATCCATTTTGAGTTTATTTTTGTGTATGGTGTTAAGGAGTGTTCTAATTTCATTCTTTGACATGTAGCTGTCCAGTTTTCCCAGCACCACTTATTGAAGAGGTGTCTTTTCTCAATTTTATATTCTTGCCTCCTTTATCAAAAATAATGTGACCATATGTACATGGGTTTATCTCTGGGCTTTCTCTCCTATTCCATTGATCTATACTTCTGTTTTTGTGCCAGTACCATACTGTCTTGATTACTGTACCTTTGGAGTATAGTCTGAAGTCTGGGAGCCTGATTCCTCCAGCACCGTTTTTCTTTCTCAAGGTTACTTTGGCTATTCGGGGTCTTTTGTGATTCCATACCAATTGTGAAATTTTTTGACCTAGGTCTGTGAAAAATGCCAGTGGTAGTTTGATAGGGATTGCATTGAGTCTGTAGATTGCTTTGAGTAGTAGAGTCATTTTCACAACGTTGATTCTTCCAATCCAAGAACATGGTATATCGCTCCATCTGTTTGTATCGTCATTAATTTCTTTCATCAGTGTCTTATAATTTTCTTCATACCAGTCATCTGTCTCCTTACGTAGGTTTATTCCTAGATATTTTATTCTTTTAGTTGCAATGGTAAATGGGAGTGTTTTCTTAATTTCACTTTCAGATTTTTCATCATTAGTGTACAGGAATGCAAGAGATTTCTGTGCATTAATTTTGTAGCCTGCTACTGTACCGAATTCATTGAGTAGCTCTAGTAGTTATCTGGTAACATCTTTAGGATTCTCTATGTATAATATCATGTCATCTGAAAACAGTCACAGCTCTATTTTTTCTTTTCTGATTTGGATTTCTTTTATTTCTTTTTCTTCTCTGATTGCTGTGGCTAAAACTTCCAAAACTATGTCAATAGTGGTGAGAGTGGGCAACCTTGTCCTGTTCCTGATCCTAGTGGAAATGGTTTCAGTTTTTCACCATTGAGGATGATGTTGGCTGTGCCTTTGTCATATATGGCCTTTATTATGTTGAGGAAAGTTCCATCTATGGCTACTGTCTGGAGGGTTTTTATCATAAATGGGTGTTGAATTTTGTCAAAAGCTTTCTCTGCATCTATTGAGATGATCATTTGGTTTTTCTCCTTCAATTTGTTAATATGGTGTATCACATTGATTGATTTGCGTATCTTGAAGAACCCTTGCATTCCTGGGATAAACCCCACTTGATCATGGTGTATGATCCTTTTAATGTGCTGTTGGACTCTGTTTGCTAGTATTGTGTTGAGGATTTTTGCATCTATGTTCATCAGTGATATTGGCCTGTAGTTTTCTTTTTTTGTGACATCTTTGTCTGGTTTTGGTATCAGGGTGATGGTGGCCTCGTAGAATGAGTTTGGGAGTGTTCCTCCCTCTGCTATATTTTGGAAAAGTTTGAGAAGGATAGGTGTTAGCTCTTCTCTAAATGTTTGATAGAATTCGCCTGTGAATCCATATGGTCCTGGGCTTTTGTTTGTTGGAAGAGTTTTAATCACAGTTTCAATTTCAGGACTTGTGATTGGTCTGTTCATATTTTCTGTTTCTTCCTGGTTCAGTCTCGGAAGGTTGTGCATTTCTATGAACTTGTCCATTTCCTCCAGGTTGTCCATTTTACTGGCATATAGTTGCTTGTAGTAATCTCTCATGATCCTTTGTATTTCTGCAGTGTCAGTTGTTACTTCTCCTTTTGCATTTCTAATTTTATTGATTTGAGTCTTCTCCCTTTTTTTCTTGATGAGTCTGGTTAATGGTTTATCAATTTTGTTTATCTTCTCAAAGAACCAGCTTTTAGTTTTATTGATCTTTGCTATCGTTTCCTTCATTTCTTTTTCATTTATTTCTGATCTGATCTTTATGATTTCTTTCCTTCTGCTAACTTTGGTGGGTTTTTGTTCTTCTTCCTCTAATTGCTTTAGGTGTAATGTTAGGTTGCTTATTTGAGATGTTTCTTGTTTCTTAAAGTAAGATTGTATTGCTATAAACTTCCCTCTTAGAACTGCTTTTGCTGCATCCCATAGGTTTTGGGCCGTCGTGTCTCCATTGTCATTTTTTTTTAGGTATTTTTTGATTTCCCCTTTGATTTCTTCAGTGATCACTTCGTTATTAAGTAGTGTATTGTGTAGCCTCCATGTGTTTGTATTTTTTACAGATCTTTTCCTGTAATTGATATGTAGTCTCAGAGCGTGGTGGTCGGAAAAGATACTTGATACGATTTCAATTTTCTTAAATTTACCAAGGCTTGGTTTGTGACCCAAGATATGATCTATCCTGGAGAATGTTCCATGAGCACTTGAGAAAAATGTGTATTCTGTTGTTTTTGGGTGGAATGTCCTATACATATCAATTAAGTCCATCTTGTTTAATGTATCATTTAAAGCTTGTGTTTCCTTATTTATTTTCATTTTGGATGATCTGTCCATTGGTGAAAGTGGGGTGTTAAAGTCCCCTACTATGATTGTGTTGCTGTCGATTTCCCCTTTTATGGCTGTTAGTATTTGCCTTATGTATTGAGGTGCTCCTATGTTGGGTGCATAAAAATTTACAATTGTTATACCTTCCTCTTGGATCGATCCCTTGATCATTATATAGTGTCCTTCTTTGTCTCTTGA